>NC_079500.1:18748952-19048952 GCF_030052815.1 Hevea brasiliensis | reverse complement strand
GTATTGGCAGAATATTGACATTGAGGATTGATGGATATGTATATAGATTGGTTGTGTAAAGTGTATGTAAGAATGAGTAATGTTTAGGTGTATATGTGATTGTACTTAGACTTTGTAAATTTGAGTTTTAATTGGTGTATTGAGGATAATTGTAATATGCCCAAAGTGACTTTAAAGTGAAATGGTATATGGTTTTGGTAATGTACCAAAACAGAATTGGTAAGGGAAGTGAACATATAGTAAGGTAAGTGTGTCATTGATGTATGTTTAAGCAAGGAAATTAAGGGCAATATGCATTTTAGCCTATAACTTTAAATGTGTAACCTCAATTGGTATGAGACCAATTGGAGGTGAAACTAGGCACAAAATGTGCCAACTTTCATTAAGAAAGCATACCAAAAATCTGCTTGCAAGGTGATATGAAAAATGACCAATTCGGATTAGGTGCAATTGAGGCCTGAAAATTGACCAATTGGGCAGCAGTTAGTGTTTAGGCCATAACTCACTCAAAACAGGTCCAATTGACCTAAAATTTTAACCATGAATAGTTAAGACCCATACCTACAAGTCTTATGAAGACACCAAAGCCCAGAAAAGACCAGAAGCAAGTCAAAAAGCTTGCACAAGTTTGGGTCCAAAAACTGGCCGAACCAAGGTTGACCAAATTGACCTAAAATTGACCTAATTTGATGCCATTTGACCAGCAATAGTATAATGACCATAACTTGGTCTACTTAACTCAGAATGACCTAAAATTTTGCCCCGCGTTCAATAAGACATAGATCTACAAGTTTGTAGTTTTGACCGAAACCCGAAAATCGAAGAAATTAGGTCGTCCGGCTAGGTCAAACTAGTATCCCAGAATCCAGCAATTTGCAATAAAATGCACTAAACAAGGAAATGAAATTGGTAACGTGTACCAACCCTAAAACCCTATCGAATGTGACATATTAATGACACTAAAACCTAATTTACCTAGAACGCATCGAGAGTCGGTATATTAGGTGATTAAACAAATAATAGCTTTCAGTGAATTATTATCAAACATTATCGATAGAGACAGTTTAATTTAGTACTGAAACACTTCAAATTGTGTTTCTCAGTTAGTAAAGACTCAGGAAAAGGGAAGGAAACACTGAGTCCAGACCAGGAGACAGTCATCAGAGGTTTGTGCACAACAACTATTTCTTTTGAATTTTTCAATTGAAATGAATTATGACTATTTGTACATTATTGTTTTAAATTGTGGAAATGTGTTTGAATGGATATTTATTGCTTGAAAAGCATTGTAAATGATTTGAAACTGTGAGAAATTGTTTGAATGATATTGATGGATACTTATTGATTGAAAAGCATTGGAAATGGTTTGAAACCACAACTATCATGTACATTGATTGTATTCCTCGCTAGCTTGTCTAGTGGGATGAATTGAATTCCCTCTCTGGCTGAAGTGTTGAGGTGTGTGCCTGTTGAGGACGAATAGAATGAGTACTCATATTTTTGCTAGCTAGCTATGTTATTCCTCATTAGTCATTGACTTTTGGGATGAATTGAATACCTCATTAGCCATTGGCTTTTGGGATGAATTGAACTTTGGAACATGATTAAAGCTGTGTGTGATTTATTGTTGCATATTGTAAGATTGTGAAATGAGTTTAAATTCTTATTGACATTTATTGTCTTGAATTTAACTATGATTTTAAGTATCCACTATTTACATGACTTATGAATTGTGATTTAAATTTGTATTTGGTTAATGTTGTGCACCACTGAGACATTGTCTCAGCGATAGCTTTATTCTTTGTCGCCGTGCAGTAGACAGACAGGGCAGCAGACTAGGCTGCTAGTACTGCCAGCGAGAGATTTTTGGGTATAATGAGTATACCAACATTTTGCATTTTGTACTGTAATGTATGACCAATGTATGTATATATTGTTTTGGTTTGGGCAGTTGTAAATTTAAATTGTACACTGAAGTTGTAAAATAATTATGAGTTGTTTTGGCTTGTAAAAATTGTAATATATTTCTTATATCTCGGTCTTTGAAAAATCACTACAGATTTGAGTTGAGAAATGTGTTGTGTTGAGAAAAATGTTGGAGTTGAGATTTGGAAATATATTGAAGTATCTTTTTACAGGTTTTCTGAAGAACTGTTTTATCCAAAATACAAACGGCATTCTGCCAAGATTTTTACAGAAATTCAAATAATTTAAATGTGTTAGTTCTATCACTTCAGTTCAAAAAGGTTTTTAACACCTGTAAATAGTGCTCACCACTGTAAAAGAAGTAAGAAAAGTTTTTAAAATCCCTTGTAGTGTATTTAATGGGTTATCAGTAGACGGAGTTGGTAATTCATTAGGTATACTACGGGATCATGTTATGCCTTACAGAGGGGTAGGGTGTAACATGTTTTGGTGGTGTCAGAGCAAAGTTTTTAAATTCTGTTTTCACATGTTACTTGAATATTCTTTCTTCATAGTACAACTGCTCAATATCATTGTTTGATACATACAGTACATTACATTATAAATATGCACTAACGGGAGGAAATCTCCTTGTGTTATTTGTTCAGGAGATCTAAAATCCTCGCATTGAATATGGAAGAGGGTGATCGTTCAGTCGATCAATCTATTGAGGCTGAGGTGCAAGGGGATGCCCCAGGCCTACATAATGTTAGTGGTTCAACAGCACCAGCCCCTGCAGTACCACAGTTTCCTGCTCAGTTCGCTCAGCAGATGGCTGCAATGTTCCAACAAATGGCTGGTAATGCGCCTACTCAAGTCCCAATACAGACACCAATGGTACAACCACAATCTCCTACTAGGCAGTATGATAAATTGATGAAGTATGGGGCTACAGAGTTCAAGGGGACAGTAGATCCTCTAGAGGTTAAACAATGGTTAGAAAGGATGGATAGGATATTCAAGAAACTGCATTACACAGAGGAGCTCAGATTTGAATACTCAGTGTCTTTGTTACAGGGGGATGCTTATTATTGGTGGAAAACAATTCCCCACGATCGATAGAACTGCGGTCTTGACACGGAATGACTTCCTCGGAATTCGGGCAAAAATATGTCCACGATGCTTATGTAGACCGGAAGGCGCAAGAGTTCCTAAGTGCGAAGCAGGAAGATCGGTGGCTAAATGCGAAGGGAATTTCCCGTCTTAGCCATTATGCAGTGAGTCTACTCTCTACCAGCAGGGAGAGATGCAAGAGGTTTGAAACTGGCTTGAAGCCCAGTATCAGATTACAAGTAGTCGGCTTCAAACACACTAACTTCTCTGAACTTATTTCTCAAGCTCTAGAGTTAGAAAGAATTGAGTTTGAAGCTGCTCCTGAGAAAAAGAGATCAGAGAAGATAGAGAAAGAGGGAAAATCTGTAGAACAAAGTTCCAGTGGTCCTACTGGAAAGAGAAAGAACCATGGGGGACATGGCAGAGGTGGCAAGAAGTCCAGTAGGGAAGATATTCAGGACAGAGACCTCCCCTATCTGGTCAACAGAGTTCCAGAAGTTCCTACCCTCCCCGCCAATGTGAAACTTGTGGAAGAAATCATGGTGGGATATGCTACAAGGCCATTGGAGCCTGTTATAACTGTGGAGGCACAGGACACTTTGCCAAGGACTGCACCAGTAGTCGCAGAGTTGGACCACCTCCTACTACTGTAGAAGGGTCAGTTCAGAGCCCTATCACCAGAAGCTCACAACCACCTAGCAGAGGTAGAGGCAGGGGTAGAGGTAACCCAGCAGGTAGCCAAGGCACGATGAAGCATTGAGCAAGATAGTGCTCGATCGAGTCTATGCAATGAGGCGAGAGGAAGAGGCCGAGACATCGATGTTGTGGCTGGTACCTTCTCAACTTTTAGCAAAATTGTGTTTGTGTTATTTGATCCGGGCTCTACCCATTCTTATGTGAGTGATAACATCATTGATTTCATTGCTGTTCCATGTACAAAAATGGACTTTGAGGTGCTAGTAACAAGTCCTTTAGGGAGAGGTCGTGGTTAATAGAATGTATAGAGATTGTCCTTTGGTGATCCAAGGACACACCTTCTGTCTGATTTCATTGAAATGCCCTTGAGATTATGATATCATCTTGGGCATGGATTGGTTAGCTAGGCATCATGCCATGATTGATCAGTAAGGTCAAGTCACTTTTGGTCTCCCTCAGTACAGTGATGTGGTAATACAAGGGGAGAGGCAGCTATTACCATCAAACCTCATTTCGGCTGCACTAGCCAGAAAAATGATCAGAAAGGGGTGTGAAGCATACTTGGCACATGTGGTAGACACCCAAGTGGGGAGTCCAACATTGAAGGACATTCTTACAGTGCATGACTTTCCAGATGTGTTTCCTGATGAATTGCCAGGATTACCTCCGGAAAGAGAAGTGCAGTTTGAAATTAATGTTATGCCTGGTGTGGATCCAATCTCCATAACGCCATACAGAATGGCACTAGCAGAGTTGAAGGAGTTGAAGATACAATTGCAAGAATTACATGAAAAGGGCTTCATCCGCCCTAGTGTGTCACCTTGGGGAGCACCAGTGTTCTTTGTTAAGAAGAAGGATGGTACTCTCCGCTTATGCATTGACTACCGGCAGTTGAATAAGGTGACAATAAAGAACAGATATCCATTGCCTCGCATTGATGATCTGTTTGATCAATTGAAGGGTGTAGCTGTATTCTCCAAAATTGATTTGCAATCTAGTTATTATCAGTTGAAGGTGCAAGAGCAGAGTATTCCAAAAACTGCTTTCAGAACTCGGTATGGCCACTATGAGTTTCTAGTAATGCCATTCGGGTTGACAAATGCTCCAGCTGCTTTTATGGATCTGATGAACACTATCTTCAGACCATATCTTGATCAATTTGTGGTGGTGTTTATTGATGACATTTTAATATACTCGAGGAATGCAGAAGAGCATGACAGACATCTGCGGATTGTACTGCAGACTTTAAGGGAGAAACAGCTATACGCCAAATTATCGAAGTGTAAATTTTGGCTGAAAGAAATCTCCTTTTTGGGACATGTTGTGTCAGCTGAAGGGATCAAGGTAGATTCCAGCAAGATAGAAGCTATCCTTAATTGGAAGCCACCCAGGAACATCACAGAAGTTCGCAGTTTTCTGGGTTTAGCTGGATATTACCGTCGGTTTGTGAAGGGGTTTTCTATGTTATCTTCTCCATTGACCAAACTACTTCGGAAAGATGTAAAATTTCAGTGGTGATAAATGCCGAAAGTTTTGATGAGTTGAAGAGGTGTTTAATCAAGCTCCAGTCCTCACTTTACCTACTCGGGTAAAGAATACACGGTTTATAGTGATGCTTCTCACAATGGGTTAGGTGTCTTGATGCAAGATCGAATGTCATTGCTTATGCATCACGCCAAATTGAAACCGCATGAGAGGAATTACCCAACACATGATCTGAGTTAGCAGCTATTGTTTTGCTCACAAGATCTGGAGACACTATTTGTATGGGGAGAAATGCTATATTTACACAGATCACAAGAGCTTGAAGTACTTAGGCACCCAGAAGGAATTAAATTTGAGGCAGAGGAGATGGTTAGAGCTGATTAAAGACTATGATTGCTTAATAGACTATCAGCCAGGGAAAGCAAATGTGGTGGTTGATGCCTTAAGTCACAAGACTATGGCAAGTCTCAGAGTTTCTCCTATGTCCATGGTATATGAGTTGAAAGCACAGCATGCCAGTTTAGAAATTGATGATGAGGGACAGACAGTAGTTGCATGGCATGTACAGCCAGTGTTGATTGATCAGATCAGAATGGCTGCTCAGAGTGATGAAAAGTATCAGAAGCTACTGAAAGAAGTCCAGCAGGGCAAGAAACCTGAATTCTCTGTGAGAGGTGATGGTTTATTGCTACATCAGGGTAGAATGTGCGTTCCTAGTGATGTGGAATTGAGACAAATCATTATGAAGAAGCACATGAGTCTCTATTTGCTATGCACCCTGGTGGAACTAAAATGTACAGAGGGCTGAAAGAGCATTACTGGTGGATGGGTATGAAGAGAGATATAGCTGAATTTGTTTCCAAATGCCTAACTTATCAGCAAGTAAAGGCAGAACATCAAGTTCCAGCCGGTTTGTTACACCCTTTGTCAGTACCAGAGTGGAAATGGGAACGGATAACTATGGATTTTGTTACAGGACTTCCAAGGACACAGAGTAGTCATGATGCAGTATGGGTTATAGTTGACAGATTGACCAAGTCTGCTCACTTTTTGCCAGTTTGGATGGACTATAGCCTGGAAAGATTGGCCAGATTGTACATATATGAAATTGTAAAACTGCATGGAGTGCCAGTATCAATTGTGTCTGATAGAGATCCTAGGTTCGCTTCTAGATTCTGGGGTAGTCTTTAGAGAGCCCTAGGAACTAGATTGAACTTCAAAGACAAGACATTCCACCCAGACGGATGGCGATGCGAGAGGGTTATTCAGATCTTGGAGGATATGCTACGGGCTTGTGTGATTGAATTTGAAGGTAGTTGGGATACACACTTGCCTTTGATTGAGTTTGCTTATAACAACAGCTATCAATCAAGCATTGGAATGCCTCCATATGAAGCTTTGTATGGCAGAAAGTGCAGAACTCCCTTATGTTGTGATGAAGTAGGTGAAAGGAAGATGATTGGGCCAGAAATTGTCCAACAGACAGAGGAAATGATTAGATTGATTAGAGATAGACTCAAAGGTCGCATCGGCCGTCAAGTCTTATGTTGATATGAAAAGAAGAGATATCGAGTATGCAGTGGGTGATAAGGTATTCCTCAAAGTTTCTCCTTGGAAGAGGATTATGGGATTTGGCAGAAAGGGGAAACTGAGTCCTCGTTTCATCGGGCCATATGAGGTTCTGGAAAGAGTGGGTCCTTTGGCATACCGGTTGGCATTACCTCCAGAGCTAGCAAGGATACAGTGTCTTCCATGTGTCCATGTTAAGGAGGTACAGATCTCGACCCATCTCATGTACTATCGGTTGAAGAGATTGAAGTAAATCTAGACCTCTCATATGAGGAAGAACCCATAGAAATTACGGCTTATGAGGTTAAGCGGTGAGAAACAAGCAGATACACAGTTAAAGTCTTTGTGGAACCATCATTCAGGCCAGGAAGCTACTTGGGAACGTGAAGAGGATATGAGGAGACAACACCCACAGTTGTTTAGAGACTAATGCCAGGTAAAATTTTGAGACGAAATTTATTTAAGGGGGGGGGAGAATTGTAACACTCCTAAGTTCGGTAGTGCGTTATTGCATTCGGTGACCGATCTTTATGCAGACTAGGATGCCTAGAACCACACTTCAATATGAGTGAGGAGACATAAAATAATGAAATACAAGAAAAGAAAATACAAGAAAAACAAAGAAAAATCATAGCAAAGAAATGTAACCAAGTTAAGCGGCGAGAACCCTAGCGATGGGTGACAAGATAGGAAGTCACGGCGTGGACCGTTGACTAATACGGACTGCGGTGAACCCTGGAAAACATTTTTAGGACTTAAATAGACCCTTATTGAAGAATAAATATCATTAGAAAGATCAAAGAAAAATTAAATAATTAGTACAAAGAAAAGTGAGAAATCGAGAAACAGACAAAACCCGGTGTTACCGAAAAATCGGGAATGCAACCCGAACTGGGGCATTATGGTCATTTGACACCCCGAATTGTCTTTTGACCTAAATTTCCATTAAAAATAAATAATATTACACTTAGAAAATAAAATGAAAAATTAATTTGGGGGTACCTAATACAAATAGCCAAAAGTGGAGTGAAAAATGTGTAAATAACACATTTAACTTATTATATGATTTAATAAGTGTGAGTGGGCCACTAAAGGAATAAAAAAAGGATAATGGGGCAGGTGTAAGTCCATAATACAAGCTGAAAGTTCATCTTCTCCAAATGAATTCATCCATGCCGATTTGAGAAGGAAGAAAATCCTCCATTGCCTTTTTTGCATGAGCTTGATCCACTCCTCCATTTCAACTCCAACCACTTAGATAGCTTCATTAAAAATTGTCCCCACATCACAAGGAAGAGCTTGATACCAAAATCAAGAAGTTTAATGAAGGTTTAGCAAGTTCCAACCATAGGTAAGTTTACATTTTTGAATATTGCTTTGTTAAACTTTGTGTACATGTTATGGGTGTTAGATTTGTGAAGAAAATTTTCAAGTTTGAGGAGTTATTGATATGTCCATTTTGGACAGCCATGGAGTCATGTATTTAATGATTTATTATTACATATATTTGATGTAAATTCATGTTTAGTAGAGGGATTTAATATCCTAGTAAGTTATTTCCATGAAAATGTGGTGATTGTGCACTTAAATTGGAGATTGACGAATTGTGGGACACTTTGACATTGTAGAACATTTCGGCAGCCTTGGAACACTTTAATAAATGTATGAGTTCATGAAGGTATTGGCAGAATATTGACATTGAGGATTGATGGATATGTATATAGATTGGTTGTGTAAAGTGTATGTAAGAATGAGTAATGTTTAGGTGTATATGTGATTGTACTTAGACTTTGTAAATTTGAGTTTTAATTGGTGTATTGAGGATAATTGTAATCTGCCCAAAGTGACTTTAAAGTGAAATGGTATATGGTTTTGGTAATGTACCAAAACAGAATTGGTAAGGGAAGTGAACATATAGTAAGGTAAGTGTGTCATTGATGTATGTTTAAGCAAGGAAATTAAGGGCAGTATGCATTTTAGCCTATAACTTTAAATGTGTAACCTCAATTGGTATGAGACCAATTGAAGGTGAAACTAGGCACAAAATGTGCCAAATTTCATTGAGAAAGCATACCAAAAATCTGCTTGCAAGGTGATATGAAAAATGACCAATTCGGATTAGGTGCAATTGAGGCCTGAAAATTGACCAATTGGGCAGCAGTTAGTGTTTAGGCCATAACTCACTCAAAACAGGTCCAATTGACCTGAAATTTTAACCATGAATAGTTAAGACCCATACCTACAAGTCTTGTGAAGACACCAAAGCCCAGAAATGACCAGAAGCAAGTCAAAAAGCTTGCACAAGTTCGGGTCCAAAAACTGGCCGAACCAAGGTTGACCAAATTGACCTAAAATTGACCTAATTTGATGCCATTTGACCAGCAATAGTATAATGACCATAACTTGGTCTACTTAACACAGAATGGCCTAAAATTTTGCCCCGCGTTCCATAAGACATAGATCTACAAGTTTGTAGTTTTGACCGAAACCCGAAAATCAAAGAAACTAGGTCGTCCGGCTAGGTCAAACTAGTATCCCGGAATCCAGCAATTTGCAATAAAATGCACTAAACAAGGAAATGAAATTGGTAACGTGTACCAACCCTAAAACCCTATCGAATGTGACATATTAATGACACTAAAACCTAATTTACCTAGAACGCATCGAGAGTCGGTATATTAGGTGATTAAACAAATAATAGCTTTCAGTGAATTATTATCAAACATTATCGATAGAGACAGTTTAATTTAGTACTGAAACACTTCAAATTGTGTTTCTTAGTTAGTAAAGACTCAGGAAAAGGGAAGGAAACACTGAGTCCAGACCAGGAGACAGTCATCAGAGGTTTTTGCACAACAACTATTTCTTTTGAATTTTTCAATTGAAATGAATTATGAATATTTGTACATTATTGTTTTAAATTGTGGAAATGTGTTTGAATGGATATTTATTGCTTGAAAAGCATTGTAAATGATTTGAAACTGTGAGAAATTGTTTGAATGATATTGATGGATACTTATTGATTGAAAAGCATTGAAAATGGTTTGAAACCACAGCTATCATGTACATTGATTGTATTCCTCGCTAGCTTGTCTAGTGGGATGAATTAAATTCCCTCTCTGGCTGAAGTGTTGAGGTGTGTGCCTGTTGAGGACGAATAGAATGAGTACTCATATTTTTGCTAGCTAGCTATGTTATTCCTCATTAGTCATTGACTTTTGGGATGAATTGAATACCTCATTAGCCATTGGCTTTTGGGATGAATTGAACTTTGGAACATGATTAAAGCTGTGTGTGATTTATTGTTGCATATTGTAAGATTGTGAAATGAGTTTAAATTCTTATTGACATTTATTGTCTTGAATTTAACTATGATTTTAAGTATCCACTATTTACATGACTTATGAATTGTGATTTAAATTTGTATTTGGTTAATGTTGTGCACCACTGAGACATTGTCTCAACGATAGCTTTTTTTATTGCTGTCGCAGGTAGACAGACAGACAGGGCAGCAGACTAGGCTGCTAGTACCGCCAGCGAGAGATTTTTGGGAGTAATGAGTATACCAACATTTTGCATTTTGTACTGTAATGTATGACCAATGTATGTATATATTGTTTTGGTTTGAGCAGTTGTAAATTCAAATTGTACACTGAAGTTGTAAAATAATTATGAGTTGTTTTGGCTTGTAAAAATTGTAATATATTTCTTATATCTCGGTCTTTGAAAAATCACTGCAGATTTGAGTTGAGAAATGTGTTGTGTTGAGAAAAATGTTGGAGTTGAGATTTGGAAATATATTGAAGTATCTTTTTACTGGTTTTCTGAAGAACTATTTTATCCAAAATACAGACGGCATTCTGCCAAAATTTTTATAGAAATTCCAAATAATTTAAATGTGTTAGTTCTATCACTTCAGTTCAAAAAGGTTTTTAACACCTGTAAATAGTGCTCACCACTGTAAAAGAAGTAAGAAAAGTTTTTAAAATCCCTTGTAGTGTATTTAATGGGTTATCAGTAGACGGAGTTGGTAATTCATTAGATATACTACGGGATCATGTTATGCCTTACAAAGGGGTAGGGTGTGACATTAATCACCAAGTAAAATGTGATTTAATTAATTAATTAAAGAGTTTAATTGATTAATTAAATAGGTTTGGTTTGCAATGAGATTGCAAGGTCCCTTGCATGGCTTGAAACCAAATCTCGATTATTGAATGTATAGTATAAATTAAATTTATATTTAAAGTGTTTAAATATGAATTTAATTATGAGAAATTAATTAATGGAGATTAATTAATTTATATTTGATATAAATTGATTAGAAGAGGAGAAATAATGATTTTGGGTTGAGAACTCAAAATTACAACATAAGAGTATTTTGATCATTTCACAGGGTGACATGTGGCACCATGAGATAGTGACACATGGCATCATATAAGCTTGCCATTTGTCTTCTTATCATGTAAGATCATCAAAGTCAAGATTAAGTCTAGCTTTAACACTTGGCTTAATATGATTAAGTCAATTAAAATAAGATGCAAGGTGGTGATGACATGTGCCAAGGGTTTAAGTGATGACCTAATTATAAAAGGGAAAAGAAAAAAAAATAAAACACTCTTCTTCTTTGTCTCAAAGGTGCCATCACTTTTAGAGCTCCCTCTCCTCTTCATCTTTTCTCATCAATTCAAAGAGAATTGCCCAAATTTCTTTGAATTAAAATTACTAGAAACTGTTTCTAGTGTCCTATACACATCTACAACCTCTCTAACGGCAAAGAGCCAATTTATAATTGGTTTGCAAGGCTTGAAAAGCAAGATTGAGGGCTACCCATTAGTGATCATGGTGTGGACAAGCTAGAGGGACAACACTTGGGGTCCTAGGTGCTTCCTAAAGGTGCTAATCACATCCCTTATGCATCAAAAAGGTTAGTGCACATATTCTTCTTTCAAACTAGAGTTCAATTGAATTAATTTGTTAATTCAAAAATCTTAAATGGCAAACATAGATCTTAATACATATTAAAAGTGTTTTAATATACAATTGAGCATTGAAATTAATAATGGATGTGGCTTGATGCATGAAACTCTAGAAGAAATTTTTGAAATTCAATACTCTAATCTAACAATTTACATGCTTCCGCTCCTTCGCGAAATTGATTCCATGTATAAGAATCAAGTTTGGGATCTTGTTAACCCACCTGAAAGTATTGTACCTATAGGGAATAAATGGTTTTTCAAGAAGAAAATTGGTTCTAATAGAAAGGTAGAGACCTATAGCAAGGCTAGTAGCGAAAGGGTTTCGCCAAAGGCAAGGAATCAACTATAAGGAGACTTTCTCACCTGTTGCCATGCTTAAATCAATTAGGATTCTATTAGCAATAGCTCCATACTATAATTATGAGATTTGGTAGATGGATGTCAAAACAACTTTTCTCAATAGATACATTGAAGAAAACATTTTCATGGAACAACCTAGGGGTTTTGAATCCCAAGATGGTTCCAAGGTATGCAAGCTAAAGCGATCCATTTATGGGTTGAAATAAGGTTCGAGGAGTTAGAACATCCGTTTTGATGAAGTCATTAAGTCATTTGGTTTTATCAAAAATGTGGATGAACCATGTGTATATAAGAAGGTTACTGATAGTGCTATCACTTTCCTTGTCTTATATGTGGATGATATTCTGTTGATAGGTAATGACATAGGTATGTTGACAGCTATAAAGGTATGGTTGTCAAATACATTCTCCATGAAAGACTTAAGGGAGGCAACCTATATACTTGGAATTCGCATCTATAGAGATAAAGCAAAAAGAATAATTGGTTTATCCCAAAGTCTATAATTGGAAAAGGTGTTAAAGAGGTTTTACATGCTTGATTCCAAGAGAGGATTATTACCAGTAAGACATGGTATCCACCTTTTTAAAGAGATGTCTCCAAAGACACCTGAAGAAAGAGATAAAATGGCTAGGATTCCGTATGCTTCAGCTATTGGAAATTTGATATATGCAATGATGTGTACTAGGCCGGATATCGCACATGCAATTAGTTTGACTAGCAGGTTTCAATCCAATCCAGGTTTGGAACACTGGATAGTTGTCAAGAATATCCTTAAGTACTTGAGAAGAACTAAGGATTTATTCTTGATTTATAGAGGTGGTGACTTACAATTGAATAGTTATACTGATTCTGATTTCCAATCAAATATCAATGACAGAAAGTCTACTTCTGAGTTTGTGTTCATTTGTAATGGAAATGCAGTTAGTTTGAAGAGCTCCAAACGGAGTACGACTGCTGATTCCACTACAGAGGCTGAGTATATTGCTGCATCATATGCTGTAAAAGAAGCTGTTTGGATAAAGAAGTTCGTGACAGAACTTGCAGTAGTTCCTTCCATTGAGTCAGCAGTTCCACTCTACTGTGATAACAATGGAGCGGTCATACAGGCTAAGGAACCCTAGTCTCACTAGAAATCCAAATACATAGAAAGGCGCTACCACATTATCAGAGAAATAGTTGGGCGAGGTGATGTAGCCATATAGAAAATAGCATCAGCTGAAAATCCAGTTGATCCATTCACGAAGCCTATGTCACAAGCTCAGTTAGACCGACATCTTGAGAAGATGGGTCTAAGATATTGTAATGAATGGCTCTAGTGCTAGTGGGAGATTATTGGCAGTATGCCCTAGAGCATATCATTTAGTATGTATCTTGTACATATTTTATTAATAAAAGGTAATTTCACTTTTCTATTTACATAATGTATTTATGTGTAATAGAAATGGTCCATTGATATTTTGTTAGAAATTCTATTCTTAAGTTGTTAAGAATATGAGTGATAGTATTTCTAGCACAAAGTATCATAAATTGGTTCACAATCGAGGATACTTCACAATAAGGACATGACTTATCCAGAAAGATTGTAATCATGTTTGTTCCTAAGGTATTTATTTGAGATATAAATAAGATAGAATGGTGAGTCTCATGCCATATAACAAACATGATAGGCACTTATACATGATAAGTAGGCCGAACGAGTGACGTATATGACAAGCACATGGAGTTTACTCTTGTCAATGCATTGTCATATATTATATCAGAGCATATAATCTTTAGACCTGAGATAACACAGTTATCTTATATATAGGTGGTTTGAGTTTGATACTGCTTTCATACTTGTATTGTGTATGGGTATATGGGTATGTGTTGGCTCTTACTAGTTATATATGGAGGTAAGTGTTGATCAAGATGGAATTTGTTACCCTAATACCCTAAGTAAATAGGGATAAAATCCTTTGTTTATTTAATTATTCTTGATGTTTCAAATTCCTGGCCAGGACAGACAGATTTAGTCAGAAAAGAGTTTCTGACAAGAAAATCTATTTAATCAAGAACTGGAATTAAAAGAGAATATAATATTCATAGCAAATGGGGTTTGACATAAACTATGACTCCAGCTCGAATTGGAATTTTGTAACGGAGAGATTCTAGTGCATGGTAACTTATGATTATAGGTTCATTTAAGGTATTCCTTATTACTGATTAGGTGGCCATGGCATGCTATGCTAGGTGTTAACCATGGTCTATGAGGTGCCTAAAATGATTTAGAGAAATCATTTATGGTAAGAAAGAGTTCTAATGATATTAAGAGTTAATATCATATCTCATTGCCGATTAGTGATGAGCCTAGTGAGTGACACAAATACACAAGTTAATCACCAAGTTAAATGTGATTTAATTGATTAATTAAAGAGTTTAATTGATTAATTAAATAGGTTTGGTTTGCAATAAGATTGCAAAGTCCCTAGCATGACTTGAAACTAAATCTAGATTTTTGGATGTATAGTACAAGTTAGATTTATATTTAAAGTGTTTAAATATGAATTTAATTGTGAGAAATTAATTAATGGAGATTAATTAATTAATTTATATTTGATATAAATTAATTAGAAGAGAAGAAATAATGATTTTGGGTTGAAAACTCAAAATTAAAACATAAGGATAATTTGGTCATTTCACAGGGTAACTTGTGGCACCATGAGATGGTGACACATGGCACCATATAAGCTTGCCATTTGTCTTCCTATCATGTAAGATGATCAAAGTCAAGATTAAGTCTAGCTTTGATACTTGGTTTAATGTGATTAGGTCAATTAAAAATAAGACGCAATGTCGAGGTGACATGTGGCATAGGATTTAAGTGATGACCTAATTATAAAAGAGAAAAGAAAAGAAGAAACGCTTATTCTTATTCTCTCTTATGTGTGGCGGCACCTCTTCCTCCCTCTCTTCTCTTCATCTTTTCTCATCAATTCAAAGAGAAATCAATTGTTTTCTTTGAATTAAAATTGCTAGAAATTATTTTTAGTGTCCTATACACACATAAAACCTCTCTAAAGGCAAAAATCCAATTTATAATTGGTTGGCAAGGCTTGAGAAGCAAGATTGGGGGTTGCCCATTGGTGATCTTAGTGTGGACAAGTTAGAGGGACAACATTTGGGGTCCTAGGTGCTTCCTAAAGGTACCAATTACATCAATAGTGCATCAAAAGGTTAGTGCACATATACTTCTTTTAAACTAGGGTTCAGTCGAATTAATTTGTTAATTCAAAAAATCTTAAATAGCAAATATAGATCCTAATACATATTAAAAGTGTTTTAATATGCAATTGAGCATTGAAATTAATTAGGCACATAATGGATGTGGCATGATGCATGAAACCCTAGAAGAAAATTGTCACACCTTATCCCTCTGTAAGGTATAACATGATCTCATAGAATACCTAATGAACTACCGAACTTCACCTACCGATAACTCATTAAGCACCCTACAAGGGATTTTAAAACAATTTTCTTATTTTTGATAAGTGGTGAGCATTTTCCAATAGGTATTTAAAACATATGATTAAAAGTAAATTTAGTTAATATTTTTGGTCCATTTTGTTTTTACGCAAATTTTATAAAAATTTTGACAGAGTTCCCTCTGTATTTTGAGAAACCAATTCTTTAAATACCTGAAATAAAAGCACTTCCAATAATTTTCTAACCACTGCTTCAAATTCATACTCAATCTCAACCAATTTCTCAAATTCACAAGTTCAATGATTCTCAAAATGCTGTCAATCAATATCATTCATATTTTATTAGAAACAAAACAATTTAGATACATCATTATAAGAAATTTACATTAAGAAAATCCAAACTAAAATTTACTACAACTTTATACAAACTTTATACAAGCTGCTCAAGACCGATTTTACATGTCCATACAATTACGTGCAATACATACATCAAAATGAATATTTACAGTCAGGGTATAAATTATACCCGATAACTTCTAGCAGGTAGCTCCCCTGTCCTCAGCAGCTCAATCTGCTGCTCCTCTAGTCTCTATATCTGCGACAGCATAACAAGCTATCGCTGAGTAGTGAACTCAGTGGTGCACAAACTAATAATTTAAAACTTAATACAATTTATGCTTGACAATTCATAACAAATAGAATTTTAAAATTTCTAAATTCTTCAAAATCCATGACCTTCAGAAATCAACATTTTCATTCATGCAAATTATTCATTCGAATAACATTTTGATCAAATAGTAACTATTTATTTACATTTCTTTTAAATTCGGAGACAATGCAAAAATTTTTAAATCATTGACAAATTATTTATTTCAATCACAATTTATCAAATCATGCATAATTTAAAGGGCGTTGCCAACAATACACACAGTCGAACCCATGACCCAAAATTCGATTAGATGCCGTGTTGTACACCACGACATTTCACATACTCCCAATAACCGAGGCTAAAAGGGAGAAACAAAGACTAGCTAGTATATATGAGTACTCATTCACATCATTCCCCAACTGGCAAGCCAGAGAGGAAGAAACTCGCCCCATCAAGTGGAGGAGTTATCTCACTAGACAAGCTAATGAGAATTCACAACATATTTTGTCATGTCAACTGTGATTTCAAATCATATTCAAAACAATTTCTATTTACAAAGTATTTACAAATCAACATATTTAATTATCATAAATTCATGCTCAAGGTTGGCAACACATCAAACTTAAAATTTACAATCCTCAAAACAATGCAATAAATCCTTAAATGCATAAGAAAATTTATATTCAAAATACAATTTCATTCAATAAATTAAAATTCTCAACACAACAAAATCATAAATCATACAATAAATTTATTTCAAATCAATTTGGAATTGAAAAGTAACAAAAGTGTTAGTTGTGCACAAACCTCAAACGAGTCGTCTGTTGGTCTTGACTCGACTCCTCGGGTTCTGTCCCGGTATTCTTTTCCACTGAAACACACAATTTCATAGTGTTTCAGTACCATAACTTAGCATAAATCCAATAATAAATTTAACTTCACTTTTACCTAGCTCTAACTTGCTAAATTCGATGTTCTTAAAATTTTGTGTTTCGGGTTACTATTCACTATACTATTCAAGTCAAATTGTTGACTTTTTAAGGCTTAATAGGTATGGGAACTCCAACTTCACCCACATACCATATTTTGGTCATTAACTTTGTTGGTTTTGGTCATTTTCTCAAAGCTTAGGTCTTTTAGGCAAAATTGCCAATTTTCGGTTTTGGAGTCCTAAGTTGCACTGTTTCATTGGTCCTTTTACTATTAGAATTTGGCAAGCCTTCCTTCATAGAAAATGTTCCTTATTTTCTTAAGTGTATTCTCATTTTTGGATCACCCCAATTGGAGTTTTGTAGCTCAAGTTATGGCCAAAATACAGTTACTGTTTACGTGCACTATTCATACTACTATTTTGGTTCTGGCAGATTTTTGATCCAACTTTGTTCAGTAATTTGATCAAGTTAAGTCCATAATTTGGTCTAATTTCCTTCATACTAAATGTTCTACTATGTCTTAGGTTTCCATTGGTTCAAGAATCGCCTAAATCGGAGTTTTCTAGAGAGAGTTATAGCCATTGGAACTTTACTGTTCAAATGGAAATCTGCAGTTTTGCAGGTTCAGTAACTCAACTTTGCTCAATAATTTGATTAGGTTAATGGCATAATTTGGGTTGGTGTTCTTCATAAAAGTTTTAGATCTATATCTTATCTAATAACTGGTAAAATTTCAGGTCACTTTGACCTGCCTAGCTCGAGTTATGACCAAATGAATAAATACTGTTCATTTGGTCAGTTTGTGCAGTGGCAGACTGCTCTTATCCAACTTTGGTCAATTTGTTCACTAGGTTTTGGTCACTTTTTGGGCATGGTTCTTAAATGAAAATTGTGTCATTTTATGTCTATTTTCATCCTCAATTGGTATCATATCAATTGGACTTGTAAAATTTCAGTTTTGGTCCTTCAAAGTTTACTTGGTCATGCTCATACAACCTCCGAATTTGGCTTCACTTCTAATAATTCAAACACAACTCATTTGGTCACAATTGACCATTTTTCACTTCACAATAGGTCAAACATGCCATTTACTCATTTCTTACATTTTTGGTTCACAAACCCTAAGTCCCAAAACCCTAACTTACTAAATTATTGTATTTAACTACATTTAATGGTTTTAACCCTAATCAATCAACTAAATAAAGCTTCTAAACTCATTTAACTCCATCAAATCATACAAAATCATACTCCCCTTCAACAGGCTGAAATTCAGTTTAGTCCTTCGACAATTGATTTCTCTTCATTTCCTTAGTTTCTAAGTTCATTTAAGTTACTAAACATGCACTTAAAACTGAAAATTAAGAGTTAGAATACCAACCTTTGTGTAGCAATTTCTAACTCCCCTTTTCACCAATTTTCTTTCTTTTTCTTGCTCCTCTATACTCTTCAAGATGCAAGGATGAGGTTTAGTAGAGAATTTTAGGGGAACTTATGGTAAATTTAGGGTGTATAAAGCTTGAGCTAAGAGCTCTAATGGAGGTTTGAGAGTGAGCTTTGGGAGAGGGAAAGAGAGAGTCACATTTTTTTTGATGAAGAAGATGACTTTATTAATTTTTTTTTCTTTTCTTTTCTTTTCTTTTATGTCTTAGGAAGACCAAAAATCCAATTTAAAAATTAAATTAATTAATTTCTTTATGGCATCATGCATGATGTCATCACCTTTGACTTTTCCATCTTCTTCTCTTTTTTTTTTCATATTTTTCTATTAGTTCTTTAATTTAATTATCGATTCCGAAATTTTCTTTTCTCCAATTTTATTTAACAGTTAGGTCAGGAGTCAGCTCTCGGGGTCAATTGACCAAATTGCCCCTCGCCGGTTCATCTCGGTTTGCAAATAATTCAATATTTCTTCCGGCTCCCTGACCTAATTATTTGTCTGGCTTAACAGTTCTTTTTCATGATTTTCTCTTTTCCACTGTGTTCATGAGGGTCCTAAGGACAGCAGCGTCACTTTTTACGATTCGAAATTTGAGTTTAAAATGACTTCGCAGTTGTTCCCGAGACGGTCACCCATTGTTGTGACTCTCGGCTCGTTTAACTTCTTATGTTCTGTTTTTCTTATTTATACTTAACTAATTAGCAATTACTAATTATTTGTGTTTATGGCTTATTTAGTTCTCTTAAGTATGGTTCTAATCCCCTTAATTGTCCGGACCGACACCGGTCACCGGAATAGTGAAATATACCAGGCTATGCAAATGGGGGTGTTACAAAAATTTTTAAATTCAATGCTCTTTACATGCTTTTGCTCCTTTAACTAGATCATCTTCCTTCTTTTCCAGAAAGTCCACAGCCCCATATTTTCTCAGCTTTTCCAAATGGGACTTCTGCTTTGGGGGTGGTAGCAGTGGAATAACCCCTGCCATCTGTCTGAAGAAAAGCAGCCATTTGTTCAAACATGGCCTGCTGAGGCTGTGCAGGCGCCTTTGGCATTGGTGGAGTAGGTTCTCCCCTGCCTCCAGCTTCTACCATGGGTGAAGCATGACTCTCCACTTTTTCATCTACTACTCTCTGCGAAGCAAGATCCATATCCTAACCAAAACAACAAAAAACAAACAGATCTGCATTAGTGTCACCTTAACTCTTATAAATACAATGCATGGTATGGACTCTATCTAGACCCAAAATGCCTAAACTGTGCTCTGATACCACTAAATGTGACACCCTCACCCAATTACTATGTAGCTGAGCAAGGCATGTCACACAGTGTGCCGAAGCACTTTATCTTATATTATTTTAATTCCCAATTCTTAAGTTTTTTATTAAAAAGCTTTCAAATGAAGTTTATGTCAAATACTGAAATTTTGATTAATTTGGGATGTTGAAAATTTTATAGAAAATTCGACAAATTGCCGGCTAAAAATTGGGAAACAGTTCTTCAATACTTGTTAAAAACACTCCCAATATATTTATCATATCCATAACTCCAATAAAAATCAACACAATTTCATCAAATCTCAATGTTCAAACTCAATTTCATAATTTCATTCATCCAACATCAGAACATAATTGAGCTCAATTCATGAGAAATACCCAAATTTTATTAATTAACAAAATTTATAGATAATTACATTAGTCTATAATTACATAAGTTTATAGTTTACAAGACAAAAATTAATGTCCATTATAGAATACAAAATACAAAATGAAGCCTAGTGGTCCTACCAAGAACACTACACGTGTGAGATGACACCGAACACGAATGCAAATCCAAAACTCTGATTCCCAGTCTAAGTTCTACTAGGCTCACGCTCCTGGTCTCCAATATCTACGCATGGCAAAAAGCAATGCGCTAAGCATACAGCTTAGTGGTGCAAATATAATATAAAAATAAACTAAAATAATTAAATATGCAAAATTCATGCAGACTAAATTTTTGGTAGTTATATAGCATTTTATATCCATTAATTAGTTATAGAA
The DNA here is from genome assembly GCF_030052815.1 of Hevea brasiliensis. NCBI lineage: Eukaryota > Viridiplantae > Streptophyta > Magnoliopsida > Malpighiales > Euphorbiaceae > Hevea > Hevea brasiliensis. Next base: position 19,028,323 of record NC_079500.1, on the reverse strand, counting down.
TTTTTAAGACTTATTTTCATTGCCCAAGTAACCTATACAAATTGAACGGATTGGATAAATGGGTAAACTGGCACTAGGTACCAAGTACCTCGGGCCATCACATCATGGGTCACAGAATGTCTACCAGGTGTGCAACAGAATGGCTAACAAGCCATAATAATCATCGGGCACAAGGCCAAGTATATCAAGAGTATCAAAATGGCCAAAAACCATAACGTCACAAAATGGCACTATATGCCATAAATCATATAATGGCACAAAGCCATATGCTGTACTGCTATCGAAACCCTATTGGTATGCCAACCTATCCAAACCAATCATACTAGGCATACAAGGGCATGTTACAAAGTTAATTGTTTAATTCTTTGCATTTGAGGTTTGGTGGTTACTATTCACCTTACTATTCATGTAAAAATGTTGACTTTTCCATAATTAATAGGTAGGCAAGTTCCAATTGTACTAAAATACCACATTTTGGGTTTTACATTTGTTGGCATTGATTGCAAATTTCATTTCAAAGCTAATTGGAAGTTATTTCAAATTTTCAGATTTGGTCACTAAGGTTTACTGTTCCATTGGACCAACTTACAGTGAGAATTTGGCTAAACTTTCTTCATCAAAGTTGTTCCTTGATGTGTCTTCTTTAATTCCCTTTTTGAATCACTCAATTTGGAGTTTCTTCGCTCAAAGTTGTGGCATTTTTACCATAACTGACTGGATTGGTCAATTCCCAGATTTTCTGGACAAAATTAGTTCTAGCAGTTTTGGTGTCCTAATTTTGGATAGCAATTTAAATTGGTTATGCTCAGAATTCGAGTTTATGTTCTTTAAGAAAGTTGTTCTACATTGTCTAAGCTTTACATGGGTTTAAAAATCAGGTCATTTGGACCACTCTACACAAAGTTATGGCCAATTGAACAAACACTGTTCATTTGATCATTTTCCAAGTCTAGAATTTTGGTTATCCAGATTTAGGCAAATTTTAGGTTAACTTAAGTTAGTTTTTTGGGCAGGGTCTCTTCATAAACAATGTGGCATTATGTCCCTAGTTTCACCTCCAATTGGCCTTGCACAAATTGAAGCTACACAAGTCAAGTTAGGGCTACCCAAACCCACTGGACTCAAGTCCAAAATTCCTAGCATTTAGGACAACACCTCTACTTCCTAATCCAATGCCATAATTCACTCCAAATTAAGTTCAATTTACCTCAAATGGTCACTAATTGACCATTAGAACACCAATTCACTTTCAATTTGGCAAAGCCCTAATTTGGCTCAAAACCCTAATTCCCAACATTTCAATCTTCCACCACACATGGAAATTAAGGCCTAAATTCATATATACTCAACAAACTCATTACAAATGAACCTAAATTAAATTGAAAACCATTATAATCCTAATCTACCCATGGATGCCAAAATTATGGGGTATACATACATATGGATTTCATTTCATTTTTGTAACATCCCTCTCCCGTCTACAGTGTAGTCGAGTAAGGCATGCCACATTCGGTGTCGGAACACCCTATCCTGTCTTATCGTTTATAATATTAATTTAATATCCATTTAATTTTATTATCTCACTTGTAGAAATTTTTTTTTATCCCATTTCATTTTTATGAAGACCCAGACAGAGTCTCATCTGTTTTATTAGTGCATGGTGGGTTTCATATTACCTGTTAAAACAATTTATATCCATTTCATCTATTCATTCATCATATCACTTTTCATGCTCATATCAATTTCAAGAAAATAAATTACATTTTATTCATATAAAGTTTACATATACTATAATTTACAATTTATATACAATCCAAAATTATTTACATCATTTAATTACATACAATACCAAAATGCAAAATCTAATTTGTACATGAGCCCTACCAAAATGACTGATAAGGTGACAACCCACACTGTAGCAGATCTAGTCCAAGTCCGATCTAGGCCCTATTGCTGTTGCTCTCCAGTACCTACGCGTGGTAAGAACCAACGCGCTAAGCATAACGCTTAGTGGTGCATAAATAAAGAAAAAATAACTAAACAATTTAAAATAATTATTTCACGTATAACATTATAAATAAATATTAATTTTCATGTATTTAAAATCTTTTACCTGTTTTCCAGAACTTTGGAAGTAAATAAGCTAATATGGATCTTTTCTGTGCATATACCTTATATTCAGTCTTATAAAATTCATATTAATGATTTTCTCATGTACTTATTTATATTTAAGGCTTATTGCTTTTATCTGTGCCCAAGTAACCTATGACAAACTATAAAGACTGGATACACGAGAGTATACTAGTTAGACATCCATATGTCTACCCAGTATACAACGGTCATGTCAGGCACAAGGCCAGCGGGCAAGCATAAGCCAGTAATAATGAAAATTGGCACTATGGCCATCGGGCAGGCATAAAGCTAGTAGAGCAATCATCTTAGACATATGTTGTTTGTCAATGATTATCCCTGTGGGCAGTACTCCAATATGTAGTCCCTAATTGGTATACCAAGCGATCCAAGTTATATAAATGAGTTTAGGTGTACTTTGGGCAAAAAAATGTTATTTCATACCTATAGTTTCATTAATTCATGTTATTTTTATGCTTAACAAAGTATTCTATTTTATTTCATATCGTATGCTAAGTTATTTTATGAACCTTTCTCAAGGTCCAGAATTTGCTAGTTTCTTAAGTCTTTCTTTGTCTAATTAATTAGCCATGTTATAGTCATTTTTAGCCTAAGGTTCTTCATAGAAGTTGTTACCCTATGTCTTATAGTCACTTAGAAATTTTTATTATAATTTTTCAAGTTTTGTAGAATTAATTATGGCCAAATCACTAGCCTAGACTCATGTACCCTATTCTACCAAAATTCATGTTCAGGTCAAAAACTTTTACTCCCATTTTAGGGTTCTTATGTTCATAATTTGAGGACCAAGTCTAAAACAAAGTTGGAGCCCTATTTCTTAGGGTTCCAGATCAGTATGGCTTATCCTAATTAGAGCTTCCTAGTGGGAGATATGGCTAAATGAGTGTTATAGGGTCAAATGATCACTTAGGAATTTTCCAGAATTCATATACTAAATTAACCTAATAAATTGGCCTAGTTCCCTTAGTGTCTGGATTTTGGTCGAAAGACTAATTTTGTAAATCTATTTCTTATAGAAATTTTGCCACTGGTTTCATTGAATTTGGGTTTTCTTAGACCAAGTTATGGCATCTTGCCAAAACTGGTCGGGTGAGCTTTAGTCCAGGAAATTCTGGGCAGAATGGTGCAGGTCAGTCTGGTATCCTAATTTGAATCAACAATTTCATTTCATTAGAGACATTTCTGGGCCTGGTGTTCTTAATGAAAGTTGTAGTCCTATATCTAATCTTCTCAATGGTATAAAATTTAGGTCATTTGGACCTGTCTAGAGGGAGTTATGGCCAAATGAACATGCACTCTTCATTTGGTCATTTTTTCTGGGTTCAGTGTTTGAATACCCGGATTGGGACAGTAAATTGACCAAGATTTTGATAGAATTTGGGCAGGGTTTCTCCATGAAAAATGGGGTATTTTGAGTCTAATTTCACCTTCAATTGGCCTCACACCAATTGGAGTCACACAACTTCAATTACAACTCAAACAAGACACTGGAATCATAAGTCCGAATTTCCTGCATAACAGAAGCACTCCCAATATTCCTTCCTCCTTACTCCCAACTACAATTTATCATTTATAATACTTCAAATGATAAAAAAAAAAGTCCCAAAAAGATCAATCTCAAGCCATAACACCAAGGCACCAAAATTAATTCAAACCCTAACTCAAAATTTCTTAAATATTCAAATCCTACTTCACACACATCAATTTATGTTCAAAGTCTCATAATCACCATCAAAGCCACCCATAAAAATCTTTAATTGCATCAAAACTCATTAAAAATTTTCCTAATTTATGGATGCCAAAAATGGAAGTGGCTCATACATTGATATTTTCTTTCAATTCTTTCAAATTCTTAGTCAATTCATGCTTCCAACATGAAATCTAAAGAGAAATTTAAGAGTAGTACCACTAACCTTTTTGAGCAGAATTTAAGCAGAATTTTCCCAAGCTTAAACTTCACTTTCTTTCTTTTTTTAGGCTGCCAAACACTCTTCCAAGAGGAATTGACAAGGTTTAATGAAGGAAACTTAGGGTTTAGTGGTAGAAATTTAAGGTTGTGGAGAGAGAAATGAAAGAAATTGTAATGGAGGTAGAGACAGGGAAGAAGTCGGCTGGAATTTGGGGAAGAAGAAGGCAGATTGGCTCTTTATTTTTAACCTATTTTCTCTCTTTTTAATTTGGTTATAAGGGGTGTGTTGTAATATGATTGGTGGAGGGCATTATAATGACATCATTATGATGTCATAATTAGGGATTTAAGTCATTTTCTTTTTCTTTCTTTTCTATTCATTTTCAATTAAATTTTTAGCAATATTTATTCATATTTTATGTCATATAATTTATTTACTTAACTGAACAAGTTGGTAAAAAATCATCTATGAACACGAAATGACCAAAGTGCCCTCGTTTTGCTTAACACACTAAAATTGTCTGTACTGATCAAATAATTTTTTTGATAATTTTCTTGGCATTCTAATGTCATCGAAACCTCAATGACTCTTCTCTGGAGTCCTAAAAATTATTTCACTAGGTTTCCCTTGGGTTTAGGGCTACTAGCTGTCTTTACAGCAACTTCCCATTAGATCACCCATCACTGAGGCACCGACTCATTTAACTCATTTGCAATTCACTTCTTTTAATTTTCCTTAATTTTACTTAGTCTTTATTCAATCAATTTATACCTTCTCACTCTAGTTGGAGTGTAGTTCCAGTCATCCTAACTGTCTGGATAGAAATTAGTCGTCGGAACAGTAGAATATACGGACTACCTAAAGTGAGGGTGTTACAATTATGCATAGACATTATGCTAGTTATGGTAATAATGAGAGTATGAATTAGTAGCACCAATCTTGGTGAATCTTCAATTGCAATGATTTATAATTGTCCATTTGTTCCTATAATTCATCTAATATATTATACTTTTATTCTGAATTAATTACTCATACAACATGATATTGTTTTTTTTTTTGTTTTGTTTATTGAATTGCAATATATATATATATATATATATATATATATATATATATATACACATGCACAATTACTCTTATGCTTAAATGAGATCTTAACAGATTTAGAATAATTTAAGTAATTAAAGAAATAAACTCAAATAATTTAAATTAAAATCAAAATTAAATGAATCTATATGAGATTATAATACGTATATAGCAATATATTAATGTCATTATCATTTAATTACGTAGATTATTCTAAATCTCATTGAGATAAATTAAACTTGAAATAGAATCTTATATTTTTAATTTTTCATATTTATAGTTTTTTATATATTTTTTGTGCCAACATTATTTTGGTTGAATATGGAATAATAATAATTCATCATAATAAGCTTAAATTAAATTTTATGATCAATATTTAAAGTTAAAATACTTGTTTTTTTTCTAAGTTCATTTGTTTTTATAGGATTCTTTTTTAATTATTTTGATTGCATTAAAGATACTTAAGAACTAATTATAATTCATAATAATAAATATAAATTAAATTTTTATGATCAGTATTTAAGGTAAAAATACGTTTTTTTTTTTTTAAATTTAGTTGTTTTTATAATAATTAAAGTTACTTATAATTATTATAAATGATATTATTCGATCATAACAATAATCTTACATTTAAAACATATCAAAATATGTATCTCAAAACTTATATAATTAAATAGCTGAAGTACCTTGCATTGCTAATTATATATTTCTGTTAAAATTAATAAATTATTTTCATTTTTTAAATGGCCTTAAAACTATACTGAGAACTTTTAAATCATAGATCATTACTATATTTTGTCACGACCCAACCTATGGGTCAGACCGGCACTAGAACCTGGGCCAGCCTAAAGCCCTCCAAGGCCCGTAGTAAACCTAACTATTCCTTAACCCAATCTTAAGGCCCATATTGAGCCTAATTTCAAGAAATCAATCGGACAGAATTCGGCCATAACATGGACTATCCAACGGGGAGTTTTTGACTCATTCGACCTGTAAGCACAATATATATAACAATTTGGGGAGCTCAACTTACCCTCCACATAGTCATAATAATACTATTTTAAATGGAAGCTCAGCCCCCTTATTCAACCCAATGATCATTCACGCATACTCATATATCATACTTACAATTTCAGTTAATACATACATAATAAATCCAAATGAGTACATTACTAATAATAATAATACATGCGAAGTTCTAGAATAGAATAAGAGAACAAAATACAATTAAATGCCGATAATAGACCTGCGAAGAAGAGAGCAGGTTAAACTCAATAAAGGGCCTCCTGTATCCTGGAAAAATAGGTGAACAGGAGTGAGAGTTCGACTCAGAGAGTAAAATACTGATTTCAAGTACAATTTCTATAGCTATCTAAGGCTAATATATCATAAAGAGTGGAATGTAACACCTTCATAGTTTTCATACAAATCACATCATGAACAACAAAAAGGTAATTTAGAACACTCACACACCCATATAATATTCAAACAACACATATATGAGAGCTGATCCCCTATACAACTCTTAATCCAACCTCTGCCAGCGAGTACATCTCAAGCCGAACTTTCACTTAATAGATCAAATGTGGGGGCTAGCGAGATCATGTCGAGCCGTGCCTACCCCGACTTATCTATAAAAGGATCGGGTCCTAGCTAGTTAAGCTCTAGCTGTGTCTACTTGTCTTGTTCATATCTAATACCACAGGCACGCCAACACACGCACACTACTCCAAATTACCATAAAATAACATACATAGCATTTTATCAATTAAGAATGCAATATAAAATGTGCCTAGTGTTTAACTACATAGATATATATTTATAAGTGATGCATGGGCATGCTTGAACATATAATAATATTGAAATTATAATTAAAATTAATATTTTACTCACAGACGTGAACCGAGGTCACTGTGGTGGTTGGGCAGAGGAGAAAGGTTGTCCCGGCTCACCTGATAATTACATTATAATTATTTAATACAATTGACTCAATACAAGCTTAAAAAGAACCAAAGACACCCTAAGTTATGTCAAAAATCTGGCAGAGTTCTCCGTATACCTAGGACTTACCCAACCTGCAAAATGATCCAAATAATACTTCTAAATCACATCTTCCATATCCACATCTCATCAACATCATATGTCCCCTCCTGGGCCCGTCAAACTAGTCACAAATTATATAACTATATGGAAAATAATTATTTCAAAATTTGGGATGTTACATTCTTCCTCCCTTATAGAAAATTCGTCTTCGAATTTTACATAAGGCAGAACAATGACACATAGTTACATATCAAACTTATGAGTACTTTGTGCGCATATCCGGCTCTAACTCTTAAGTGCATTCCTCCATAGATTAACTCCTCCACAGGACTAACCATAGGGATCTGCCTTGACCAAAGTTGTCTCATCTGATAGTCTACTATGGCTACCAGTTGCTCCTCAAAGATCAAATTTTCATTTAACTCTACTGTGTCTGATTGTAGCACATGAGAAGGATCGGGAACGTACTTCCTAAACGTGAAAATGTGGAATACTGGGTGGACATGAGAAAGATTTAGTAGCAACTCTAACTGATAAGCAACTGCTCCTACTCTGTCCATGATTTCAAAAGGTCCTATGTAACGGAGTACCAACTTGCCTTTTCTTTTCAAATCTCATAACCCCTTTCATAGGAGAAACCTTTAAGAACACATAGTCACCCACTGCAAATTTTACATCTTTTTGCCTTGGATCTACGTGGATGGTTAAAAATGTTTTATATCTATCTGCTGCTATCGTAGTACGCCAGCTACCGTCCTCCTTCTGAGACTAAACCATCACATCTGACTACTCGTTTACCTTTTTTTTTTTATCATCTCTAGTACTCACTATAACTCCACTGCTCTTGACTTGATATCTAGTAACTTCAATCAACTTTGGCGCTTACCTCACTTTCATTATGCCCTAACGTGTCTCTTTGTAGCTTCAGTCCTCATTCCTCTGTTTTAACAATCTCTGCTCTCTAAAGACATAACTTATGTTCCTTATCCTATGGTATCCTATGAGATGCTTTCCTGTAGCATTTATCATTTGCATCTCGTTTGAAATCTTTACTTGTCCTATGACCTCAATGGTTAATACCTATCCATCTTTTCATCCCCCATGATACTTTGAATTTCCAATCTACTTTGTGTCATTGCTAAGGTCCTTAGACCAACTCCTATCAATCTTATATAACTAGTCATATAAAGTTCCATTCAAGTGCCAAGTGTACCCTGCACCATCTATCAACATTGGAAAGTAAACTGGGTCTCTTCTCCTATATGACAAAAGTGTTTGTATTCCCTGACAATCCAGTTAACATGACCTTATCATTTCCCACTCCTCCTCTAGAATGGAAGTATTTTGACTTCTTCCTAAAGCTTTTTATTATGTGATGTACTTTCTGACACATTAGCACTTAGATCGAAGCTCCACTACTCCTTTAATCTATAATTTCACCATAACTTGTTTTAAATATCCCTTAGTGTGCCCCTAGCATACTCATTCCTCCTTATTCTCATCATTGTAGCCAACTCTACTGAGCTTTCCTCTTATTCTTTGGATCTTATCCATTTCCTTTTTTTGTTTTTGCTATTATTGATATCTTTTTAACCTACTGTACTTATTCTTTAACCTTTGTCCTCTCTCACCCTTATACCTTTTTCCTTTAAGGATGTCCATCCCATCATTAACTTCAATCTTCTTTTTATTTTTTAGTCCTAGCTTGATTACTAGTTCCATTACTTATGGACTTCTAACCTTACAATTGGCTCATACCAGTACATTTTTCACATTATGTAACACTTGTAATTGACCATAGAAAATTCTTCTTGTATCTCTTTTCTCAACTTGACTATCTAAACATTATCATTTCCTACTACCCTTTGTAGGAAATCGCTCATCATGGTTACATAGGACCCTTTGAAACTATAAGTTCTACCGAAACTAACATGGCTATGAGAAATGTGTGCTATATTATAATTCCAGACAAGATATTTCATGTGTTCATTCTCTTAAATATAATCACATATATTGCTCATGGCTCTCCAAACTTCAGCCTCAAATTTATCCATCATCAATAATTTCATCTACTGAAACTCATCCACAAATACTACTTCCTCCAGCTTATAGTTCAGGAGGGTTGCAAGCCCTGATTACTAACTCGATTTAACTCTTATCATTACTCTAATCGTCCTTTCATACTTAACATTAGCCCATTTCCTTTTAAGGAGAATGTGTATGGACTAGTGCCTACCAAATTCTTAAATACTGGGTCACCTCAACACAACTTTCCTTACTTATGTTGTCTTCTAGAGCTAAAAGCACAAGCTAAACTTGAAGAGAAAGAGAAATCTCCTCTTACAATCATCAGCACACTGTTGTTTGTAGAATAATCAACCCATATCTCTTGGTCTTCTTCTTGAAATTTCATCATGACTTTCTATAAGATATTAGCTGTAACAATCCTTCTGTTGTATCACCGATTTGCCTGACATATCATCTTAAGATTTACTATCTTTACTTATATTCCATTTTTATCTTTTATGCCTATCCTCGCTCTTTTGCATCCCTATATCTTATTGTATTCTAAAAGATACCTCTTACTAACAAACTCTTCCAAAATTGATTCCAATCATACTTACTGCCATAACTTTTATCCATGTACTTCTCAATATCTTATAATTACATCTATACCTATCTTGTCCTATCTTGACTTTTACTAGCATTTTGCTATATATTATCATACTATTATTCATATTTTCTTATATAATTATCTTGTTGGTCACACTGAAAATATTTGTCTAACTTCAATTATAGACTTTAGGTCTCACCATCCTGAATTTTAATGTTAAACCTCTGTGCCATTATCTCTTATTTCTTTCTCCCATCAGGCACATTCGAATCCATTAGGCTAAGTTTTATTCAACTTACTATCTACTGACTTCACTTCTTTGTCTGCTAAGACTGCTTGGGTTGCCATTGCACACCCTTAGGTTACTATATACTTTAGATACCTACCGCACCTAGCTTCCTTCATACCATTAACACTCAAAAGGTCCTTGTCCCATTGCCTCTTATTCTACCTTGGGAACAGAAAATAGACAAATTTTAGTGTAGATCCTTTAACTCTGAGCTTCATGTTCTAGCTCCTAACACTGTATCAATTATGACCTGCTCTGAACTCTGTACTTCTAGGTCCTATACCATGACAAACGTCCTCCTTAATGTCATCCTTTTCTAAGCTCTCTATCCTTATTATTTTGTTTATCTTGTTACCTTTCCTAGAACTGCACTTGGCCTCCTCTATATCTTGACTCTATTATTTCTAATCTTATCTTATTCTTGACTATTTAGTTTGATCTTTAATTCATCTCTTTTATCTTACTAAAAATAGAACTTTGATTACTTTATTCCGTAGCTCCATTCTTCTTTTTAACCTGATAGCTACGCTAAATAATTATACTTTTTAGTATCTCCATTAGGTCATATTCATCTTTATACTACTCATAATTGGTTTGTCAACCACTCAGATTAGCACTTCCACTGCCATTCGAATTTCTCTTCGGTTACATCTGAAACCAACAATCCAAATTTTCATTTCTATATTTCCTTTTATCTACTGACATTCTATGACTTATTCTCATTGAATTGCAGTCATTGTCCTTTCCTCTACTTAGCTATAAACTACCCTCTAATACCTAAAAGAGGGAATCTATAAGATCCCCTTTTCCCCTTACTACTCCAAAGCTCTAAATCCATCATGATCTGATTTCTTATGATCCTTACAGTGAAACTTATACCCTCTTTAGGATACCTGAACCAATAACTCTTTACTATACTTTACAGTCCCATTTGGGATTTTGTAGGTCACCATTAACAATAGTAAACTTTTGTCTATCCTGTAAGGATAAGATCATACTTTACATAACAACTGACTGCCATCGAGGTACTGCATCAGCCACTTTGCCACAACCATCTCAGGCTGTCTGCTATCTTATCATACTTCAAACCACTTAAAGCGCATTTCATAGACTATAAACATCATTCGCAGCATCTGATCCCTTTTAGGGAAGCAAAATTGTACTTTGTACCTTGTTTATCGCACAAAGAAGATGCTATTTTTACTTAAATTTTAGGCACAATGTTCTATTATAATACCAATACTGTCTAAAACCCTTTCTCGAAAACTAGATGATTTCACTTTATAAGTGTTACCCTTCACTTATGACTGTACTGAAACCTTTAATTTTACGATAACTTCTGATGTAACTCAAACCCAAGCTAGGGTAATCGAGTTAGTGACTTTAGTTACTACCCACTATGACTTTTGATGTTCTAGCTCAAGGGTTTTAAATTGCTAACTAGGAGTTTCAACTATTTTGTAGAAATAGAACTCTATTATGGCATAACTATACCAAAATAGAGACTGTCTGTAAACATCCTCATCATACGCACCACGGGGAAGCACGCAGCTCTACACAATAATCCCATATCGGTACTGTAATCTGCAGCTTATAGTATAAACATCGAGAACATTGCATAGTTACTGTGGCACGTCTCAATAGACTAGATTTCCCACTCTTTTAGCTATTCTGACTCCACTGATACCATGAACTTATTTTGACTGGCTATTCACTGATGACTGCTAGCAACAATATCCTCACTCCCATTTAGGGTAGCTATACTGCCAAAAATTACCTTTAAATACTAGTACCTTGCACTAGATAGGCACATCATTAGCTCCATACTAATAAAAACACAACATTTTTTAGAGTATGTATTCCTATGGCAGACCTCAATACGTTTTCTAACTCTACTTCATATTTCTATGTACTCTACAAAAATCAAGACACTAACTGAAGAACTCTTATATTAACTGAAGAATAACGCAGAATTTAGAAGCAAAGAATTACAGAAGAAGACAAAACAGAATCCAACACTCCGCATGTGACCCCCTAATTAGACTCTTCTTAAAACTTTAGATATGTACTTCCCATGAATTTGGAGCCTAAGCTATAATACCACATTTGTCATGACCCAACCCATGGGCCGGACTGGCACTAGAACCTGGGCCAGCCTAAAGCCCCCGAGGTCTTAGTAAGCCTTACTATTCCTTAACCCAATCTTAAGGCCCATATTGACCTTAATTTCAAGAAATCAACCGGACAGAGTTCGGCCATAACATGGACCATCCAACAGGGAGTTTTTTACTCACCCGACCTGTAAGCACAATATATATAACAATTTGGGGAGCTCAGCTCACCCTCCACATACTCATAACAATACTATTTCAAATGGGAGCTCAGCTCCCTCATTCAACCCAATGATCATTCATGCATACTCTGTAACGCCCTCACCATAGGTAGTCCGTACATTTTACTGTTCCGACGACTCATGTCTGTTCGGACAGTAAAAAATGTCTGGAACTAAACCTAAACTATAGTGAGGAGGCATAAATTGAAGAAATAAATGTTAAGAAAATATAGGAAAAATTTAGGGATTTTATTAATTGATATAAAATAATAAAAATAACCCGATGAGTACCATGATGGGCATTTTGGTCATTTCACCTCTAGAGGTGAATTTTGACCTAAATGTCAAATTAAAAATTAGGAAATAAAATAACTAACATAAATTAAATTTATGAATTTGAATTTGAAAAATGAGAAGAGAAAGAAGAAGAAAAGAAAAGAAAAGAAAAGGAAAGAAAAGAAAAGAAAGGAAATAGATTTATGAAATTTAAAAATAATAAAGTACACATAAATATATATATATATATATATATATATATATATATATATAAATACCCACAAGAGACAAATCCCCACCAACCATCTTCTTTTTCCTCTTCTCTCTCTCTCCTTGCTGTCTCCCTTGTCCTCTCCCTCCCCACCATTGTTTTCAAGCTTAAAGCTTAATTTCCTCTTCATTTACCCATTAAAACCCATAGCTCTCTTCACAAATAATTCTCCCCACTCCATAAGGAAGCTTTAGATACCCATTTGAAGAAGAGAAATTGAAGTTTGCAAGTTGGGTCACAAGGTAAGTGCAAAAATACCACTCCCTCTCTTCTTTAAATCTTGTAAGATTGATGAGATGAGTGAGTATTTCATGAAAATGAAAACGAATAAAAAGAAATTGAAGAACCCTAATTTTGGCAGCCATGAATCTTGTGAGGTTTGCTATTCTTAAATAATGAAAAATGGTTCCATAAGGATGTTTGAATAGTTGATATGATAAGAAGTGTAAAAGAGTTGAGTTTGTGTAAATTGGGTGATTGAAATTAGGGTTTATGTATATGATGTGGGGACTTTATGTAAATACTTGAAATTGACTTGGTTGAGTTGAGATTGATGCTTATAGAAGTGCCATATATGCTTATTTGGAGTTTGGAAGAAGGAGAAGATTGAAATTGGGAGTGTGAATTTTCTGCAGGTTGTGTTGTTATTGAATCCGGTAGCTTTTTATTGCCATATCTCCCTTTGTGTTGCCCCAATTGGTATGAAGCCAATTGGAGGTGTTTTGGGACATCCGAACCTTCATTTTTCAAGAAGGAACCCTGCCCAAATTCTGTCAAATCATGACCAATTCTCTACCCAAACCCGGATGACCAAACACTGCCAACCCAGAAAATGACTAAATGAACAGTGCTTATTCATTTGGTCATAACTCTCTCTATACTGTCCAAATGACCTAAAATTACATCAATGGAAAGCTTAGACATAGGGCTACACTTTTCATGAAGACCACTTGACCCAGTTTTGCTTTTAACCAAATCAAATTGTTAGCATAAGTTGAGTCACTAAAACTGCCAACCCAAAAATTGTCCAAAATACTGTTCCTTTGGTACGCTTGACTAGTTTTGGCAAAAATGCCATAACTTGGTCTCCAAAGCTGTAAATTGAGTGAAACTAGTGCCAAAAGTTTTATAAGACATAGCATAACAATTTTTATGTTTTGACCAAGCTCTAGAAACCATTGCATCCTAGGAAAAATATTAGCCAAAGTTAGGAATTGAAATCTGGAAAATGTTAAGTTGAACCCAGAATGCCATTTGATACCCATGTGTTCATTTGGCCATAACTCCCACTACGAAATTCCATTTGAGATGTCCCAATATGATCTAGAAACATGATACTTAGGGCTACAATATTGATTTAGACACCTTTGCCAAATTCTAAGTGTAAAGACCCTAAAAAGAGGGTCAAACATACTGCTCTAAAGTTAGTTATTGCCCTTACAGGATTGAGAGTCCAAGTTAATACATTGACCATAACTCACTACACCAAGCTTGAAAAATTATGAAATTGTACCTGAGAGTCCCTAAGACATAGAGGAACATATCTTGTGAAGGAACCTAAGTCTAAAAATGACAATAAAATGATCAAATGACTGGTCAAAGTTTATTGACCAGAAATTGTAAATTCTGGACAGCTTAGAGGCAAAGGGACCAGTTATGGTATTTTGACCATAACTCGAGTTCTATAACCCCAAATTCAGTGATTTAAAACTGAAATTCAAGTTTAAACATAAAGGAGCAATTGTTATGAAGGAAGTGTGATTAAATAGACATCCTAACCTAGTCAAATTCCTAGATAAAGATAACACATTAACATGAACCTAAAGAAAGGTTCATGGGAAAAATGCTATATATGATAATTAAAATACTCATAAGGATAATTAAATATTAAAAATGATATGAATATGTAAATTGGGACTAATGTCCTATTAATATGAAATTAATGGTACCAATAACAGTACTAGAAAATAGTAACAGTGAATAGTACTAAATTAATTAAAAATGTTTAATTGCCCATAGTATACCTAGACTTATTTATTTAGTTTGGATGAATTGGTATACCAATTAGGGACTATAGATAGCAGTACTGCCTATCGAGAAAATCATGAACTGACAATATATGTCTGGTATGATTGTTCTACAGGCTATATGCCTACTTACTGGCCATTGTGCCTACTTTATTTCTGGCTTTACAAGCCTGACTGTGGGTCTCATATCCGACAGTTGGCCTCGTGCCTGACAAACGTATACTGGATAGACATATGGCTGTCTAACCAGTATACACCCGTGCATCCAGCTTTTACAATTTGTTATAGGTTTCTTGAGCACTGATAAAAAATTAATTAAGACTTAAAATACAATAAATAATCACAAAAGATCTCGATAATGTTAATTATTTCCAAAGAGCAATAAAAATATAAAATACCCAGAAATTATGAGTTGTAGATGTTATTTCAAATGTTAAATTATTGTTATTATAAATTATGCACCACTAAGCGTTATGCTTAGCGCGTTGGTTTTCCATCGCGTAGGTACTGGAGATCAGTCCCAGCAGCCGTAGCAGCTGCAGCAGCAGCACCAGTAGTGCACTGACAGAGCTCTGACCAGATCTGCCATTGTCCAGAGTCACCTCACTGGTCTTTTGTATTTTGGTAGGGCCCATGTATAGACTAGTATTTTGGTTCATCATGTTTAGTCATGATGTAATTACTAGTTTATGATGTATTTCATTTTGGACTTGAAATGAAAACTTGTAATTTATTATCTATGAATTTCCATATGAATGTAATAGATGATACTTCATTTTGAGATCTCATAAATAGTTGTGAATGATATGATAAAAGAGAATATGATATGGAAATATGTGAGATGACTATGAATATGTTAACAGGTGATAGTGGAACCCGTCAGTTGCTAATAAAACAGAGGAGGATCTGTTCGGGTCTCCACAGAAATAAGATATAAAAAAAAATTTCTACACATAAATTACCTGACTTAAATGATATTAAAATTTACAATAGACATGACAAGACAAGATAGGGTGCTCCGGCACTGAATGTGGCACAGGGGCGTCACATACTCATATATCATACTTACACTTCCAGTTAATACATACATAACAAATCCAAATGAGCACATCACTAATAATAATAATACATGCGAAGTTCTAGAACAAAATAAGAGAACAAAATACAATTAAGTGTCGATAATAGACCTTGTCGACACCATATTTTGGCTGATCACCGAAGTCAATAAACTTTGAAATTGACCTCGCCTGACATTCTTCGGTTGCGGATGACTCAATTAGAAAATAAATCGATCCCCGCCTAGTCGTTCCGATCCAATCTCTCGTCAAAAAGATCAAAACAATATCAAGTCTTCATGCCATCCAATCTCATTCTCGTTAAAGGAGGTCGAACCAATACCAAGTCTCCATGTCATTCAATTCATTACCGATCTCTCTTCAAAGAGATCAAACCAATGCCAAGTCTCCATGTCGTTTCGATCTCTCAAACCAATATCAAGTCTCCTCGCCAGTCAATCACATTTCCAATATCTCGTCAAAGGAAATAAAATAACATCAGGTCTCCGTGCCATCCAGTCTTATTTCCGATCTCCCTTTTATAAATATTGTGGATAATCGTTTAATAAAGTTAAGGTTTCAGTTTGGCTTAATGGTGCTTCCGATCTTAAGTGTTCAAATCAAGTTTCCAATTTTAATAATTTTAAGTTCTATCCAGTGTTTGGTCTCAGCTTAGGCCGATCTCATGGTTACAATGTTCTTCCGATCTCTCATAGTTAGATAACATGTTCAAACAATCAAGCACTTGTACAATTTGGATGCTTTCCGATCTCATCAAGAAATTGAACAGAAGGGATCTCATTTCATATCAAAATAAAATACAAGTCATTCAGCTAGAGGATCACCCCCAGCCTGTTCTACATTTCGCTCAGTCTCCCTCTCTCCTTCGGTTTCCTCCTCGCTCTCCTCTTCGTCTTGAGGGGCCAGATCCATCATCCACGAGAAGTCTTCCCCGGGATAACGCCTCTTAAGCTCAGCCAGGAGATCACTGTGGGCATTCACATAGGTACCAGCTTCCCTCGTTACAGCCTCTTCTTCTTTCACTCTGATCTCTTCAGTAAGGCAAGCAACGTCAGCAGTTTGGAGCGCTCGAGCCTCCTCAAGTTCACGAGCCTGATTGGCCAACTTATCCTCATAGGATTTCATCTGACCCTCGATTTCAGCAATGTAGTCATGGGCGAAAGAAAGTTGGGCTTAGGCAGAAGCTGCGTCCTGGACTGTTTTTAAAATTTCTTATCTCAGAAGATGAGCCTTTTCCCTGAATATATGCTAGTTCACCAGGCTCTCTACGCTCAAACTCATCGTCTGGGCCAGGAGATCATTAATACTACTCAGGATTAGCCTGTTTCGATCCTCCTGGAGGCAGATGGAAGCTCCTAGAACCTTGGCCAAGCCCGGGTTCTCCCGAACTAATCGGTTCCTCTCTAAGGAATGAATAAGGACCTGGGCACCTCGAGACAGGGTCCTCACAGTAGGTTGGGAAGGCCCGCCTTCTGCTCTAAAAGGAACAGGTGGAGGTGGTGGCTCTTCTTATCGAGGGGGAGAAGGAGCCACTTCTACTTCTGGGACTGGTTGCCTCGTAGGTCGGGATGAGTCTCCCGGCATTTCTCCTGAATCCCGCCCTGGCGTCTGTGACACAGCGGCGATCTTCATTTCTCGTACCTTCTGGGAGACTTCTCTTTTCCGCTTCCGACTCTCCTTTGCGCCTTCGCCTCCAGCCATTTCTGCACAGAAAAATAGTTGGTGAGATTACCTAAGCTAGGAAACTAAAGATTTAGGTTATACCGGTCTCGGGTCCTAAGTCAGAGAGCTGCAATTCATAGTTATCGTTGGCGACCATCCGCATCAGCCACCATCTCAGTTCGGCCATAATAGCATATAGGCACGAGTATTTTTGAGTAGCCGCCTAATCCTTTAATTCCATTACCATGGCGCCTTCGTCCCTACTCAGGGAATCTTCTTTGGAATTGATGGACCCAGATGCAGCCAGCTGCGTGGGAAACCCACAAAACCGTTCGGAATCTTGCTTCTCAAAATAAAGAAGCGATTCTTCCAATTTTTCAGTGAAGAGGGGAGATCGGTAAAAAGCCCACAGTGTGGTTTGGCTTGGAAGAACCAATACTCGTCATCCTTTCGACGAGTAAGTCTATGCAGCTCGGCAAAAACCTTTGCTGTGGGCTCGAGCTTCTTGGCTCGGCATAAGCCTCTGAAAGCCACTAGAATTCGCCATGAGTTCGGATGTACTTGGGCTATACATACTTGGTGGAATTTCAGAACGTCCTTGAAGAAGTTGTCAAGAGGAAACCGCAGCCCGGCTTTTAATTGCTCTTCATATATCATGATCGCATCATTTTCTTCAAAGAAGTGATCGGCTCGGAGATCGCCATGGCATCTGATAAGCTCGTATGAGTCAGTCCGAAGGTTGTACTCTTGGCTAATCGACTGTAGATCATTTTCTTGAAGGATTGATGATAACTCATCCACAGGAAGGTTCTCTCTCCCTCAGGAATGCATTTGTCTTGATAGTGCCGCTTGACCACAGGCTGAAACAGAGGTCGTAGGAGGTTCAAGCTGCCCACTCGACCTAATCACCTTGACTTCATCCGATGACCACGAGACATGGACGGAAGGAGGACTTACCGCTCTCTGACCCTCGGTGCCGCTCATTTTTAAAGAAACCAAAGAAGTTTAACTTAGGAAAGATCAAAACCCTTATCGGAATGTGATCAGCATCGAAAGAACTTAAAGAAACGAGAGAATTTTGGAATCGCTCGTAAAGTGCTGAAAATAACATAAAGGAGCAACTGACTGACCCTTCCCCTATTTATACCTATCTGAGCATTCAATGCTCACAGTGTCCCAAGCGACGCATCGGTTAGAGAAATTCGCCCGCTTTTTTGACAAGTTGCAGGAACATTCCAGAAACTCCATAAATAAAATAAGAGGAGATCAGCTGGCCAAGATTGTCGGATTAAGGCAGATGTTCAGAATTACAGATCGGCTAAGGGCGATTCAGTTTGGAATTAGATCAGATATGCACATTAGAGATCGAAAAACAACCAATGCAATAATAAAATGATAATTGTCAAAATAAAATTCCATTTCATTTCCGAAAGGTCAGATTACATCATTTGGGCGATCTCAAGAGATCGGGTTACATCATTAAAAAACCTTTAAAGGTCGGATTACATCATTTAGGCGATCTCTAGAGATCGGCAGTACATCCTACTTAGCAGGGACCTATGTCAAAGCCTAGTCTTATGGCTGAATCAAAAGATGTGTTTGATCAGAAAGCCAGCCATAGGCATCGGATAGATGTACAGCTCAAATGGAGTGACTATGACTCTCATGATAATGAGAGGAGTCATTGTCGATGTCATTGACTAGAACCGAGCCGCAGTCGGGACGCCCGATGTGGTGAGGAGCCAAATGAACTTCAAAAGGCAGTCACCGATGTTAAGAGGGAAATTAGCAGTCTTCTCACCCGAAATAGGTTCATCGATTATATCGGTAGACCGACTGGAGATCGGTACGATCGATATTCTCGATCTTGATCGGTAAATTAGTCCGGTTCTCTCACTGTCATCAGATGTGGTTATCATGATTTTCTGATCACCGAGGTCATAAATTTTCAGTCGGGGAGCTAAGAGAATAGTCGAAAAAAGATCAAAAGCGGTCACCATGGCCAGAATGTTACCGGAGAAACTGGAACAGAAGAAGAGAGAAATGGAAGGAGGAGAAATGGAATGTGGGAGAAATTCCCCGCTGAGGCATATATATAGGGGGTTTGAGCATTTATTACTAGCGAAAATCGAAGCGGATGCATTGGAAACCGAAGGATTAAATGATTTGACTGAGGCAGATCGGATAGAAGGAGAGGTTTTAGAATGGGAGAGATCGGGAGAGGGGCCCGATATGAGAGATCGGAAAAGGAGTCATAATAGAGAGATCGGAAGGAATGGGAGATCGGAAAGCAAGGAGAAGATGAGACAATTTCCAATAACCCTCTTCATAATCAGAGCCGAGGTAGTTAAAGCGTTGCAGGCAAGATCAAATGTTCACCGCACGCTTCATTTGCAGAATCGCCTATAATCTTGGCACTCGGGGCGATTATGACAGTAGCCACGAATCTCCACCGTTGATCTTACTCATAAGGACAAACCCGGAGCCCTTGGATCAAAAAGTAGATGACAGGACAGGCGCTTTTTGTTCTCGACCTTCGGATCTATCTTGACAAGAAGATCCTGAGCCGTTGGATTGGAAAAGAGAAAGGACAAATATTCTGAATAGGATCTCAGTCGTCCATTCTGATTCTCTTCAATTCTCAGGCATCAGATCATGTCCTTTTAAATCCATACCTTCCATCTCCCCAAAAGAGATCCTGACCCTTCATTAGGAGCACCCGTTCCCTATAAATACCTACATGCAATACTATTGAAAGGGGAGGGACAGACAAAAAAGGTGGTAACTATAGCGGAGAAGCTCTGAAATTTGATTCAGTCTTGCTACTTTGCTATTTTAAGCTTTCGAAATAGAGAAACTTCAGAAACCAGTTTTCTTAAGTATCTCCATTGAGGAGTGTTGGACCCTGAAACTCTTTATTTTCAGTTCGTTCACTGCTCTGCGATACCATTTCTCAGTTCAGTTTCGTCTTCATCATCTTAATATCAACATTTTATTCTCCAAGCTTAATCTCATTCCAACTTAGTCACTGTCACTTCGGCTCAACTGCATTCTAACTTAGTACTTGTTATTTTAAAGTAGGCACTAGTCCCCAGACTATTAGCTCGTAGCTCTACAATATTTGTGTCTCCATAGTTAGTTCAATAGACTCAATCCCTCACAGGTAAGTGTCTAGACCGTTACTTTATCAAATGCTCGCGTTTTATTTTCTTTGTTCTCATGCTCGTAATTTTCATTAAGTTTAGTTATGCTAAAGAGCCCCACGTAGATAGTTATTCTCTTAAGTTTACCTTCTATTCATCAGTTCATGTTATTTATTTGTTCTTAACTTTTATTACCTTTAAATGTAGGTGTTCTGGTTATGGGTAACGTGTAGGTAGTCTAATAAAATGTTGACAGCTGTATCTCAACACGAGAGTTTCTTTAAACAAATACAAATAATAAAAGTTTGAATAATAAATCGGAGAAAAAAAAAATGAAGTCGAACCACTAAATGAGTTCAGGAGATAACCTGGTATAGTGGGGATAGATATAAGATCGGATCCCAGACTGGTAAACGAAAAGATCGGACATTGCCTGCCAAAGAGTACTGGTAGGGCGATCACAAAGGGGATCGGCAAAGACTCAGTCTGGTATCCCCTCCCTAGTTATAAGGCATCAATGGGTTAAGAGAAGCCTCGCTCGGGTTCCTGGCGTCTTCAGGCGCTAAAACCCTTAATCAAAGGTTCTTACGATATACGATCGTAATAAATATTTTAAGAGATCGGGGGAGAGTTCGTACTTGATTCTCGTCCAAAATTTAAACAAAACGAGGAAATCGGAGGAGAGTTCTTATCCGAGATCCTTCCTTAATGTCTTAAGCCGAATACTTTAAGAGGTCGGGGGAGAGTTCTTACCTGATCTTCATTCAAATAAAAACACGGAGATCGGAGGAGAGTTCTTATCCGAGATCCTTCATTAAAAACCTTAAACCACATACTTTAAGAGGTCGAGAGAGAGTTCTTACCCGATCCTCATTCAAATAAGAAGACGGAGATCGGAGGAGAGTTCTTATTCGAGATCCTTCACCAAACTTTAAGACAAACACCCTAAGAGATCAGAGGAGAGTTCTTACCTGATTCTCGCCTTAATTAAAACAGGGAGATCAGAGGAGAGTTCTTATCCGAAATCTTCCGCTTAAAACATTAAAAACATACTTGGAGATTGGTGGAAAGCTTCTTATCCGAGCTCTCTTAACAAAATTCAAATTAAAACAAAGCAGTTCCAATACATTAAATAATTTTACCGAACACCTAATCACTAAAGGGTCATCTCATGAACTTGTGTTCTTGGGACAACCCAAAATAAGTGAAATATCAAATATTTCTTTATTTTGCATAAAGGACTAACATTATCACTATCCCAACCCCCCTAATTACCCTTTTAATTTATAAAAGAGCATAATATTAAATCTGTTTACCTTCATTAAGGGATGAGGCAGGGGGTGCCTAACACCTTCCCCACCCATATATGGGCTCCGAACCTAGAATCTCTGTTTTCGAAGTGGTTTCTTTTAATTTATTTTCATAAATGGTTTTCTTTAATTTCCTTCAAAATTAAAGTGGCAACTCCTCACTCTTTTCAACTTCGGTGAGTTTTCATCTAGGCGACTGCAAATTACCTTGCGACAGACCTGCGAAGAATATAACAGGTTAAACTCAATAAATGGCCTCCTATATCCTAGAAAAATAGGTAAATAGGAGTGAGTGTTTGACTCAGAAAGTAAAATACTGATTTCAAGTACAATTTCTATAGCTATCTAAGGCTAATGTATCCTAAAGAGTGGAATGTAAAACCTTCATAGTTTTCGTACAAATCACATCATGAATAACAAAAAGGTAATTTGGAGCACTCACACACCCATATAATATTCAAACAGTACATATATGGGAGCTAATCTCCTATACAGCTCTCTTAATCCAACCTCTGCCAACGAGTACATCTTAAGCCAGACTTTCTATTAATAGACCAAATGCAGGCGCCAACGAGATCATCTAGAGCTGTGCCTACCCCGACTTATCCGTAAAAGGATTGGGTCCTAGCGAGTCAAGCTCCAGCCGCGTCTACCCGTCCTGTCCATATCCAATACCACACACCACATGCACGCCAACACACGCACACAGCTCCAAATTACCATAAAACACCATCCATAGCACTTCATCAATTAAGAATGCAATATAAAATGTGCCTGGTGTTTAACTACATAGATATATATTTATAAGTGGTGCATGGGTATGCTTGAACATATAATAATAGTAAAATTATAATTAAATTAATATTTTACTCACAGACGTGAACCGGGGTCACTGTGGTGGCTGGGCGGAGGAGGAAGGTTGTCCCAGTTCAACTGACAATTACATTACAATTATTTAATACAGTTGACTCAATACAAACTTAAAAAGAACCAAAGACACCCTAAGTTGTGCTTAAAATTCGACAGAGTTCCTCGTATACCTAAGACCTACCTAACCTGCAAAATGATCCAAATAATGCTTCTAAATCACATTTTCCATAGTCACATCTCATTAACATCATATGGCCCCTCCTGGACTAGTCAAACCAGTCAAAAATTATATAACTACACAAAAAATAATTATTTCAAAATTCGGGATGTTACAAATTTTCCTTTTTTTCCAATTAAATGCTAAATATTATTATAAAAATGGAAACAAAAATTACTATTTTTATTATATTTTTAGATTTAAAATAATTTAAATTAAAATCAGATTTAAATGAATCTCATTTGAGATTATAGAACATATATAACTATATATTAATATAATTATCATCTAATTACATAGATTATTCTAAATTTGACTGAGATAAATTAAATTTGAAATAGAATCTTATAATTTTAATTTTTCATTATTATAATTTTTTGTTTCTATTTTGTGCCAACATTATTTTGATTGAATCAAGATACATATGGACTAATAATGATAATTAATAATATTATATTTTAATTAAATTTTATCATCAATATTTAAGGTAAAAATACATTTTTGTTTAATTTCATTTGTTTTTATATGTGCAATCACCTTAAAACGTTACTTTTTTTTTCCTCTTATAAAACACAATTTCTTTTCTTGCATTTTGATAGGAAAACAAATAGAATATATCAGACTTGACAGTGATTACTAATATTAAAATAATAAAAACAAAACTCATAATTATTATAATGAATAAAAATTTATTATTAAATCTTATTAATATTTTTACATTTAATACATATCAAAATATGTATCTCAAAAATTATATAAATAGTAGAAGTATATTAAAAAAAAAAAAGAAGTCGGCTCAGCACTCAACAATGGCGAAAATCCTTTTTTTTTTTTTATGTGTATTACTCTTTCCAAGTTTTATTACTAAGGTTAACTATATATTCCCATCTTTTTTTTTTCTTTTCTTGCAAAAATATTTCTTTTATATAAATATGAAACAATTATTAAAGATTATACCATATATATTATTTTTTTATGTGCTTCACATGAATATATTATCTAATTTAGTTATCATTTAATTATTTAACTTGTAGGAAATTGCCAATATAATGAAGTTTCAATTATATTGCTTGCAGGATATTATAATTAAACAATCACTGACTGGAGTAAGAGTTCAAGATAAGCTGCAATAGAATACGCCAATAACAAATAATTGATTTTGCATTCAGAAGAAATAGTAGTAATCTACAAAGGATTTCAATATGTGTAAGAAGTTAAATCTTGAATCTTAGCCAAGAATGAGAATGATGATCTATGATCTATGAGAATTGACAGCACAACTGCATGTTCTTAAGGGAATAATTTGGATGCCTATTATGTATAATAATTTTTTATTTTCTGTTAGACTGTTGTAATGTTGGATTTGATTATAATTTTATTTACACTAAAAAATTATTAGGTAACATATAATTTAATTTTTGAAGTATTGCAAAATTATAATTTAATTAATTTATTTTTAATAAAAAATAATTTGATTTTTGATATGTAATTTGTTAATAAAATAATTATTTGAGTAAAATTCATCATTAGTAGATTGAAAATTGTAATAATTTAATTCAATATATTTCAAATTTTATAACAGTTTAGTTTTTAAAATTTTAATATTTATAACAATTTAGTACCTCAAATTTAGATGGGTGTTTTCCACTAAAGATTGATTAAGGATGAATTGTAATTGAATTATTATTTTGTTAACAGAAACATATCTTAAGAAGTAAATTGTTTCACATTAAAAATAAAAGAAACATATCTCAAGAAGTAAACTGTAACACTCTAGGCAAATCCCATATCGGCAAAACACGGGAGAGATACAGGGTTTATAAGTTGATGGTTCGTAACCCCTAATGACGCGTTTTAAAACCGTGAGGGCTTCAGCCCAGAACGGACAATATCACTAGTGGGCCGGGCCGTTACATAAACTGTTTCACATTAAAAATAAAATGATTAAATTTTTGTTGTCATATTTTAAAAAATAAATTATAAAAATTAAAAATTATTATTATTTAAACTCATAAAACATAAAATTTATATTTTATATGAAAAGTATCAAATTGAATTAAATATTAATTTTTAATTAATTTAGTTCCATGAACTTGTTCAGACTGAATCTGAAAACCATGTAGTTAGTAATTAGGTGCACATCAGAGTGAATTACAAATTCATTTAATGTTCAATTTGTCCCGGTGCTCGTTGGGCACGTTTAATTTTATTTATTGTTAACTTTTAAATTTAATTTATCAAGAAATTTTAATTTAAATTTAGTTGGTCCAATTTTTTTGCAAGTGAGACTTATGAAAGAATGAGAGCGTTGGTTGATTTATATTAAGATCAACACTGAATTTCACAAGAAGAAATTAAAAAGTTGGCTGCTAAAATTATCTATTATTTTAGGAGGATTTTAATTAGTAATTTCATTTATCGATTAAATACCAATTAAACATAAGTAATACACTAATTAAGTTATAGGTAAATTTTACCTATTATCTACTTTTAGTCGGTAAAAAATATTAATTACATTGCCGACTAAAAAATTAGTTTGTAAAATTATCAACCATTTAGTAAGTAATTCGTGGACAGATCATAGGAAACGAATCATAGGAAACGAGAGAATTAGTTACTATTAACAGACTAAAATAATTTAGTAGCTATATTAGTTGGTAATTATCGATTAAATAAATAGTAGATAATTTTTTATATTAATTTTTATTTTAAATAATAAAATTTTAACATAAAATAATGAAAAATAATACCTGCTATTTTATTTAGTCGATATTTTTTAATTATTAAAGAAAATAAATTATTGACTAAATAAATAGTAGGTAATTGTTTATATTAATTTTATTTTAAATAATATAACTTTTAAAATAAAATAATGGAAAACAATAGTTATCATTTTATTTAATTAGTATCTTTTAAATTTCATTTGTTTTATATGTGCAATCACCTTAAAATGTGACTTTTTTTTCCCTTTTTGTAAAAGCAAACACAATTTCTTTTTTACATTTTCGTAGAAAAACAAATAGAATACATTAGATTTGATAGTGATTACTAATATTAAAATAATTAAAAAACTCATAATTATTATAATTAATAAAAATTTATAATTGAATCTTATGAATATTTTTACATTTAATACATATCAAAATATGTATCTCAAAATTTATATAAATAGTAGAAATATATTTAAAAAAATAAAAAAAATGAAAAGACAGGTCGGCTGTGACGCCCCTTACCCATCTACTGTATAGTCGAGCAAGAAGTGCCACATTTGGTGCCGGAGCACTCTATCTTGTCTTATCATGTCCATTATAAACATTTAATATCATTTAAATGTTGTATTCCATGTGTAGAATTTTTTTTTTTATATCTTATTTCTGTGGAGACTCGGACAGAGCCTCCTCTATTTTATTAGCATCTGGCGGGTTCCACTATCACTTGTTAATATATTCATAGTCATCTCACATATTTCCATATCATATTCTCTTGTATCATATCATTTACAATTATTTATGAGATCTCAAAATGAAGTATCATCTATTGCATTCATATAGAAATTCATAGATAATAAATTACAAGTTTTCATTTCAATCTCAAGTTTAATTTCAAGTCCAAAATGAAATACATCATAAACTAGTAATTACATTATCACTAAACATAATGAACCAAAATACTAGTCTATACATGGGCGCTACCAAAATACAACTGTAGAGGTGACTAGTAAACTGATGAGTGTCGAATCCACTAGAAATTAAATTAACTGAAATTACCAATTATGAAATATTTTCTATAGCAAGTGGTAAATCCAGGTCGAAACCTAGAGACTGAATTATTAAATTTCGTGCACTTGTGTAATGGAAAACGAAAGAAACAAAGATTGGGGGGGGGGGGGGTTGTTTGTAACACAAAATCAGAAGAAATCAGAAATTCAAGAACTAAATATTAAAATCTCAATCTAAACAAACTTCAGTCCAAGGTATTTCATATTCCAATGCATTGATTTGATCATAGACAAAAACAAAAATACAATAATCTCTTATTGAATACTTAACATAGATTTACCAAATAGCAAGGTAAATCTCTGACTTCCCTATACTCATCAATTCAAGCCGAGCACTCTTATTGACTCTAATTATTAACTTAGTTGGTATTAAGCAATCCTCATCAAATTAATAACTGCTTTAAGAAAAGAAAGCAGTTAAGCTGAACAACAATTTATGAAGCATAAATCATTTAATCCACCTTATTATTTCCTTAGGTTATTATCGACAACTGGGATCATAATCAATAAAACCTAATTGTTACTCTTGTTCAATCTTACACAACAATTACAGATTATGAAGATGAATTAGCAATTGATCTCATCAAACAATTAACTAATAGGCCTTTTTAGCAAATCATTCAATAGATCAAAGACAAAGAAATTAGAAAATAATAGATATTCAAAAATACATAAATTAAATTAAGAACCTGGTCTCACAAATTAAGCAAAAGAACTTGAATCCCTTGAACTGAATTGAAAACTTAGCCACTCATGTTCATGGCTTACAGAAAATTAAAGAAGAAA
Organism: Hevea brasiliensis; assembly: GCF_030052815.1. Taxonomy (NCBI): domain Eukaryota; kingdom Viridiplantae; phylum Streptophyta; class Magnoliopsida; order Malpighiales; family Euphorbiaceae; genus Hevea; species Hevea brasiliensis. The sequence continues at coordinate 19,000,482 of NC_079500.1, read as the reverse complement.
AAGAAGAATTCTAAAAGATGAATGGAGAGGCTGCTGAATTCGGATCTGAAGGTGTGGAGGCATCTTAATTGGGCTCCTTTGAGTCGACTGCTCTTCTATTTATAATAAATAGTCTGGGGTTAGGTTTTTAGAGTCTCTGTAAAAAACTGCAACTGGAGCAAAATCAAGAAACTGATTGTCGAAAGATACACGGCCCAGGGCCGTGTAACTTACTAGAGATGAATGGGCATGTTTTGCATTGGCACAGAAAGTTACACGGGTCTCAAAGATTTACACGGGTCAATTTACATAGCCCGTGTACTTTGTCTCTTCCTCGGTTCTCTGGATTTCTTCTGGCAGAATGTTACATGGGTCTGTGGTTGTGTTTACACGACTCGTGTACTTTGTTTCTTTAATGCTTCTCAATCCTTTGACCTTTCCAAGCTTCCTTCCACACTTCTATGTTCTGGGACTTCACCAAATTAATGCTAATGCTAACAATTTCTCCATTTAACACAATTATTTTAACAACTCTCTAAACATATGTCTAATAGATAATTATACTTTAATCAACTGAATTAGGCATAAAGATACTCTAGAAACATTAAATTTGATGGAAGTAAAATTAATAAATTATGCACTTATCATAAACACTGGCAGAACTGATTGGTCTCTGTGTGAGCACTACAACTGCTGCTGCTGCTGCTGCAGCTGCTGGGACTGATCTTTAGTACCTACGCAATGGAAAACTAACGTGCTAAGCATAACGCTTAATGGTGCATAATTTATAATAACAATAATCTTACAATTTAAATAATAATGGTAAATTCATAATTTATGTGTCTTTTACATTTTTATTGCTCTTTGGAAGCAATTAACATTATCGAGATCTTTTATGATTACATATTGTATTTTAAGTCTTAATTAATTTTTATCAGTGCCCAAAAAACCTATAATAAATTATAAAAGCTGGATGCATGGGTGTATACTGGTTAGACAACCTATGTCTATCCAGTATACGTCTGTCAGGCACGAAACCAGTTGTCGGGCACAAGACCCGCTGTCAGGCTTGTAAAGCTAGAATTAAAGTAGGCACAATGGCCAGTAAGTAGGCATATAGCCTGTAGAACAATCATACTAGGCATATTTTGTCAGCTCATGATTTTCTTAGTAGGCAGTACTGCTATCTATTGTCCCTAATTGGTATACCAATTTATCCAAACTAAATAAATAAGTCTAGATATACTATGGGCAATTAAACATTTTTAATTATTTTAGTACTATTCATTGTTACTATTTTCTGGTATTGTTTAGTTGTACCATTAATTTCATATTAATAGGAAATTAGTCTCAATTTATATATTCATATCATTTTTAATATTTAATTAGCCTTATGAGTATTTTAATTATCATATATAGCATTTTTTCCATAAACCTTTCTTTAGGTTCATTTTGATGTGTTATTTTTATCTAGGAATTTGACTAGGTTAGGATGTCTATTTGGTCACACTTCCTTCATAACAAATTTTCCTCTATGTTTAAACTTGAATTTCAATTTTTGAATCACTGAATTTGGGGTTATAGAATTCAAGTTATGGTCAAAATACCATAACTAGTCCTTTTGCCTCTAAGCTGTCCAGAATTTACAATTCCTGGTCAATAAAATTTGACCCGTCATTTGATCATTTTATGGTCATTTTTAGACTTAGGTTCCTTCACAAGATATGTTCCTCTATGTCTTAGGGACTCTCAGGTATAATTTCATAATTTTTCAAGCTAGGTATAGTGAGTTATGGTCAATGTATAGACCTAGACTCTTAATCCTATAAAGGCAATAACCAAACTTCAGGACAGTATGTTTGACCCTCTTTTTATGGTCTTTACACTTAGAATTTGGCAAAGGTTCTAAATCAATGTTGTAGCCCTAAGTATCATGTTTCCATATCATATTGGCACATCTCAAATGGAATTTCCTAGTGGAAGTTATAGCCAAATGAACACACGGGTATCAAATGGTATTATGGGTTTAACTTAACATTTTCTAGATTTCAATTCCTAACTTTAACTAATATTTTTCCTAGGATGCAATGGTTTCTAGAGCTTGGTCAAAACATAAAAATTGTTGTGCTATGTCTTATAAAACTTTTGGCACTAGTTTCACTCAATTTTCAGCTTTGGAGACCAAGTTATGGAATTTTTGCCAAAACTGGTCAAGCATACCAAAGGAACAGTATTTTGGACAATTTCTAGGTTGGCAGTTTTAGTGACCCAACTTGTGCTAACAATTTGACTTGGTTAAAAGTAAAACTGGGTCAAGTGGTCTCATGAAAAGTGTAGCCCTATGTCTAAGCTTTCCATTGAAGTAAATTTTAGGTCATTTGGACCAGTATAGAGAGAGAGTTATGACCAAATGAACATGTACTGTTCATTTGGTCATTTTCTGGGTTTCAGTGTTTGGTCATCCGGGTTTGGGCATAGAATTGATCATGATTTTGGAAAAATTTGGGCATAGTGTCTACATGAAAAATGGGCTATTTTGAGTCTATTTTCACCTCCAATTGGCCTCATACCAATTGGAGTCACACATTTTTCAGTTATGAGTCAATAAACCCACTGGACTCATTGAGTCCAAACCTATAGAAAATTGAACACTCCCAATATCTTAATTTCTTCAACTTCCTTACATCAATTTGCATGCAATACACTTCTATAAGCAACAATCTCAACTCAATAGGTCAATTTCAACATTTACACCAAGTCCTCAAGCATTTACACAAACCCTAGTTTTCAAAGTTTTAAATTTTCACAAACACTACACAATCAAACACCCAAACATTTCAACTCATCACACATTCTCATGGAACCATTTTTCATCACTTAAAAGCAACAAACTTCAAGTTCCATGGCTGCCAAAAATTCAAGGGTTCTTTCCTCAAGATTTTCTTTTTGTTTTAATGATATTTATGCTTGGATAAATATGCTTTTCATGTTTAAATAAGAGAAGAAGAGGGATTAGTGCACTAACCTTACTTGAGCTTCCCTAACTTCAATTTTCTTGCTTCCAATGGGTGTCTATAGCTTCCTTAGGGCGTGGGAAGTATTTTTTGTGAAGGTTGCTATGGGTTTTAGTGTGTGAAATCTTGGGAAATGACGCTTGGAAGCTTGAATATCAATGGAGGAAATAGGGAGGAGGTGTGCCGACTCTAAGGGGAAAGAGAGAGAAGAAGTGGAGGTGGAAGATGGAAGTGGGTGGGAGCTTGTCTTGTAGTGTGTATTTATATTTTTATATGTGTACTTAATTTGTTTTAAATTTTCATAAGCTTTTCTTTTCTTTTCTTTTCCTTTCTTTTCTTTTCCTTTCTTTTCTTCTTCTTTCTTTTCTAATTCAATTTATAAAGTTTTAATTCATACTAATTATTTTAATTCTCTAAATTTTTAATTTGACATTTAGATCAAAATTCACCTTTGGGGGTGAAATGATCAAAATGCCCTTAGTAGTGCATATTGGGTTATTTTTATTATTTTTGTATTAATTTATAAATTTTCTAAATTTTAATTTATTTTTCTCTATATTTTTTCTATATTTTTTTTAATATTTATTTCTTCAATTTATGCCTTCTCACTATAGTCTAGGTGTAGTTTCAGACATTTTGACTGTCCGAACAGACATTAGTCGTCGAAACATTAAAATGTACGGACTACCTATGGTGAGGGCATTACAATTCTTCTCCTCTAATAGAAATTTCATCCTCGAAATTTACCTAATGTGAAGAGTTGAGGGAATGCTGCCTCATCATCTCCTCACTCTCCCATGTCGCTTCTTCCGTGTTGTGGTGTCTCCACAAGACTTTCACTAGTGGGATCCTCTTGTTTTTGAGTTCTTTAACTTCCGTACAAGATTCTCGATCGGTTCTTCTTCATATGTCAAATCAGGTTGCACAATTATCTCCTCTACTGAAATGACATGTGAAGGATTTGATTTGTATCTCCTGAGCGTTGACACATGGAATACACTATGGATTTTGTCCAGCTCAGGTGGTAAAGCTAGCCTGTAGGCTACTGGACCCACACGCTCAATGACATCGTATGGACCAATAAACCTAGGGCTCAATTTACCCTTCTTACCAAACTTTAGCACTTTCTTCCAAGGTGATACCTTAAGAAACACCTTATCGCCAACCTCATACTCTATATCCTTTCTCCTCAAGTCGGCATATGACTTCTGTCTGTCTGAGGTGACTTTCAAATTGTCTCTGATAAGTTTCACTTTTTTCTCAGTCTGTCTCACTAAATCTAGGCTCACTACTTTCTCTTCACCCATTTCTGTCCAGCATAAGGCAGTCCTACATCTGCTCCCATACAATGCTTCATATGGAGCCATTTTTATGCTGGCTTGGTAGCTATTATTGTAAGCAAACTCTACCAAAGGAAGATACTTCTCCCAACTTTCTTCAAAATCAATGATGCAGCTTCTCAACATATCCTCCAATACATATCATGTGATTCATGTCATTTTTAGTAGTTTTTTAACATCTATAATAATTTACTAGGTTTTAAGGATTACCTGAATCACTCGTTCTGACTGTCCATCCGTCTGTGGATGAAAAGCCGCACTGAAGTGTAGTCGAGTGCCTAAAGACTCCTGCAGCCTCTTCCAAAACCTCGAAGTAAATCTCGAGTCTCGGTCAGATATGATCGATGTTGGCACTCCATGTTGCCAGACTATCTCATCTATGTAAATTTCTGCTAATCTCTCTAATGAGTAATCGGTTCTAACTAGTAGGAAATGAGCTGACTTGGTCAATCTATCCACAATTACCCATATAGTATCATGCTTCCTCTGTGTCAATGGTAGCCCAATCACAAAATCCGTGGTGATGCGGTCCTATTTCCACTCTGGTATGGATATAGGTTGCAATAACCCTGATGGAACTTAATGCTCAGCCTTAACTTGCTGGCATATCAAACATCTAGTAACAAAATCACCAATCTCTTTCTTCATTCCAGGCTACCAATAATGTGTTTTCAAGTCTTGGTACATCTTGGTACTTCCTGGGTGCATAGCATGGAAGCTATTGTGCGCCTCCTTCAAGATATTCTTCTTCAGCTCCTCATCTCTTGGTACACATATTCTGCCTTTATAGTACAAGCATCTATCTCCTTTCAACTCATAGTCAGTCTCCTTCCCCTCTTGAGTTCTGCCCATAATAGTTAGTAACTTTTCATCCCTTAACTGTGCTTCTTATATTTGCTGTAACAAACTTGGCTTTACACACAACTCAGCCAAAAGTAACCCATCGTGTGCTAAAGACAATCGAGCATTCAATGCTCTTAAAGCTATCGTTGACTTCCTGCTTAGGGCGTTAGCCACTACATTTGCCTTCCCAGGATGGTAGTCGATCACACAGTTATAGTCTTTAAGGAATTCAATCCATCTCCTCTGTCTCAGATTAAGTTCCTTCTGAGTTGGCAAGTACTTTAGACTCTTATGATCAGTGTAGATGTAACACTTCTCAACATATAGGTAATGCCTCCATATCTTCAATGCAAATATTATTGCCGCTGATTTCAGATCATGAGTTGGATAGTTCTTTTCATGTGGCCTTAGCTGTCTAGAAGCATAAGCAACTGCTTTCCCTTCCTGCATCAGAACACACCCATGCCCATTATGAGAGGCATCATTGTAGATCACATAGTCTTTCTCTGACTCTAGCTGTGTCAACACTGGAGCTTCTGCAAGCATAGCCTTCAGCTTCTCAAAGCTAGTTTGAAATTTATCATTCCAATCAAACTTTGCATTCTTATGCAGTAACTTAGTCAGTGGGGCTGCTATAAGGGAAAATCCCTTCATAAATCTCTTGTAGTATCTAGCTAACCCCAAAAAGCTTCTGACTTCTATTACATTTCTGGGAGGCTTCCATTCAACTATTGCTTCAATCTTCCTTGGATCTACCCTAATTCCATCTGCTGACACAATGTGTCCAAGGAAAGATATCTCATCCAACCAGAAGTCACACTTAGACAACTTGGCATACAACTGCTTTTCCTGCAGTGTCTGTAGTACTACTCTCAGGTGTTCATCATGCTCCTCCCGGTTCTTAGAATACACCAAGATATCATCTATAAAGACCACAATAAATCGATCCAAGTAGGGATGAAAGATATGATTCATTAGGTCCATGAAAGCTACTGGTGCATTTGTTAGCACAAATGGCATCACTAGGAACTCATAGTGTTCATACTAGGTCATGAAAGCAGTTTTAGGAACATCTGTCTCCTTCACTCTCAACTGGTGATAGCCTGATCTGAGATCTATCTTGGAGAATACTCCAGCTCCCCTCAACTGATCAAACAAGTCATCTACCCTAGGTAAAGGGTATTTATTTTTCATAGTCACCTTATTCAGCTGCCGATAATTTATACATAGCAAAAGGGTACCGTCCTTCTTCTTCACAAATAGCACTGGTGCTCCCCAGGGTGACATACTAGGGCATATGAAGCCCTTGTTTAGTAGCTCCTGTAACTAAACTTTCAACTCTCTCAGTTCAATAGGTGCCATCCTATATGGAGCAATGGACATCTGTGTAATACCCGGCATAACCTCTATGGCAAACTCCACTTCTCCATCGGGTGGCAAACCTAGTAACTCTTCCGGAAACACATTTAGAAAATCACATACAGTGGGGATCTCCTGCATGCTTGGGCTAGTCTTCCTAGTGTCAACCACATGTGCTAAGAAAGCCTCACAGCCCTTTCTTATCAATCTCCTGGCTGTTGTGGCTGATATAATAGTGGAAAGACAACCCGTTCCTTCACCCACAACTGTAACCTCATCCCCATCTACTGTCTATAGTGACATCCTCTTTAGCCAATAATCTGCCATCGCTTGATGACATGATAACTAGTCCATACCCAATATCACATCGAACTCATGGAATGGTAGCTCAATCAAGTCAGCTAAAAACTGATGCCCTTGTATTTTCAGAGGACAACCCTTGTAGACCTTGTTCACCATGACACTATGGCCTAAAGGGTTTGTGACTTGTATGTCCTCCTCTAACTCCTCTATCTGTGCCCTCTATCAACTGGCGGTGTGATACACACATATGAATGTGTGGAACCCGGATCAATCAATGCACATACTAGCAGATCATAAAGAGAAAATGTACCTCTAATGACATCAGCGAGCTCTGGCTCATCTCGAGCTCTCATGGCATAAGCATGAGGTGCTACCCTAATCTCCTGCCTCTGGACTGTCTCTGCAGTAGGCCTCTATGATGTGCCAATCAGACAAAGCCGCAGTCTTCTACCCTCTCAGCCTTTGCGCACTCTCCATCTAAGGTGGAGCAGTGGGAGCACTAGTGTTCCTTTATGGATAATCCTTCAGGAAGTGATCCGTAGACCCACATCTGAAACATCCACCCGTCAACAATCTGCACTCTCCTCTGTGGGGTCTACCACAATGTACACAAGCAAGTGGTGGGGTTGATCCTCGTTTCACGAGAAAATAATTTTTAAAATAATCCTTAAAAAACAATTTTTAGAAAGACTAAATCAAAATTCAAATGTTTAAATAATTATTACAAAATTAGCAATTATCGGTTAATTTTAAAATTACAATATTCATATTAATATATACAAATTGAGAACTTTAGAAAAAAATTAAATCAATAAAAATTTAAATATTTAAATAAATATTATTGATTTAGTTTGTTGAAAGTGCCTTTGATGTGGCGTGCTTTTTCCCAAATCAAATGATCGGTGGCAACAACTTCTAGTTTTAAGCTAGTAAAATACAACAACAGATCTTCTAGACTTTCTGGCTTCAGACGTTTCTAATCCTCAGACAAGCAAATAGTGGCACTAACCATTCGAGTGAAATCCTTATTGTTTTTCACTATTCGATTGTCTTGAATGGATTACGCTGGGATTTATGAGCCGAGAGAAGTTGGGATGGTCCCACCAAGCATGGAGCTAGAAGAAGTTGAGGGGCTACATTCCAAATACTTCATTCTGGAATGAAAAATGGGATTCGAGGTGAGATAGGTAGCTCCCATGTTGTCACACCAAAGCATAGGAGGTTGCTGTTGTGGTAAAGACTTCAAGAAGGGACTGGAGCCAAACTACCTCTGGCGTAGCTGCACCAGTGGCGCGGTACTCCACCTCAGTTGAAGAATTTGCTACGGTGTTTTGTTTTCTTGAAACCCATGACATTAAGTTTGTCCCATATAAATTAGCAAACCCCGCAACAGACTTTCTATCATCCATGTTACACGCTCAATCCGTATCAGTGTACACGGTCAAGTGTTGATTGGTGACTTAAAGGGGACGGGGCTTTTTTCCAAATATATTTGTTGAGTCTATTTTATATATTTAAAATTTTAAATATTAAACATCATAAAATAGAAAATTAGTAATGTACAATAAATTTCTAATATATAATAATATAATTAATATGATTAGATTTTCAAAGTCATAATTAATTATAAATAAATATTAATTTTTAAATTTAAAAAAGATTAATATATGCATCAAAACTTAGAAAAATAGAAAAAATAAAAATACTTAAAATTGAAAAATAGGTTTAAAATTTATAAACTCATGAGCAGGAAAAACTTAGACTTCAGAAATTTTTCCATATAAACAAAAAATAACTTTTGCCGATAACAGAAGTGATAAACAATATAATAATTCCTTACATTAATGATGTAACATTGTTCACTACAGTTTTGATGAGTAAAAGTTATTGCAACAATTTCTTTACCGTTAAAGTGTTTAATTAATTTTAATATATGAAAAAAGTGAGAAATTATACACTTCAAGAATCAAACTTTTCATCTTTCATTAGGAGTATTGAAAATTTTTCACTATAATTTATTAAGCAAAATACTATACTATAAAATTTCATTCATTGAAAGACCATTAAACAAATTTAATTTTGTCTCCATTTAAAACATCTATTGATTAGACTACAACCATTTCAGATTTTAATTTTCATAAACTGGGACTCTAGGAGTTTAGGATTATTGGTCAAATACCAATTTCATGTTTAGAATCATATTCTTCCAGAGAAATTCTAAATAGCATTAGAAAAGGTAAAAGAAAAAGTAAATGAGATGTCATGATGCAGAAATTCAAATAAGAGTTGATATAATTATTGGCAGAAGAGTTGTTTGGAAATCTACTGACAATCATCTCTAGTAAGTTTATAAAAAGGTAAATCATCTAAACAACCATCTGGTGTCTCCCATTTAAATGCAGCCCTTATAGCTCGCTCAAGCCTATTGAAATGATTTTCATTTCTCATTAAGAAATACAACCTTTTTGGCAGTCCAGTGACTGTATGCATAAATAAAGCAGCATGCACCTCAACATCTAATAAAAGAACCCAAAATAGTAATGCCAACTGCCCGTTATGGCTTTTGCCACTTTCAGAACCCAAAATATATGTTAATTGATCCAATTAAAACATAGAAAAATAAGAAAAAAAAAAGCTAAAAACAAACGAAGAAACAAATTGACCAAAAAAAGGTAAGATACAAAAAGAGAAGGAAATTGAGATTAAATTGATTAATAAAGTATCGTTTCCTATTTCATATTAAATTCAGTTATTATTGTTGCTTACTTGTTTATCTTTTTAACTTGCCAATATAACATACATATTTTCTATTATGTATTATTTCAAATTTTTAAAATATATTTTTTTCTTTAATGCTTCACATTATACATAAAGTAATTTATAATATAATTTAGAAAAAAAATAAAGAAAAATAATCTAACAAAGAAAAAAATTTCATAAACATAATTTGAAGAAAAAAAGTGTAAAGTCCAAATAAAATAAAGAAAATTAAATAAGAAATAGGAGTTATCAAATAATAAATAAATTAATTTAAATTAAAATTCATTTATTTCTCTTAATTAAAAGTTACCAAATAGGAGTGAGAAAATTACTTTTTTTTTTACTTTTTTTTTTAAATTGAAAAATACATTTAAAACTCACGGAAATTGCCCAGTGAAAAAGAGAAAAATACTCTTACCCTTTGCTTTTACATAGTTATATAGATGTGGGTCACCTAGCCACAAAAGTATGGGAGTTTTTTTTTTTTTTTTTAGTTGAAAAATACGTCAGAGTATCATTACATTTAAAATTAATTCATCATTGAGGTAAGATATGCATGGCAACAATGATAACAACAACAATAATAATAAAAGGACTAAAAGTACCTTTAAATATTAGTCATTTATAAATGAAATAAAAAAAATGACAATTCATTTAAATTATACCTTACCTTTATTAATTGTAGCTAAATAGTTTATTAAAATAGAAATTATTCGCATAAAGAAAAATGTTAACAATACACTCTTATTAAGCATGCATTATTTTCTCATTATTTTATATATAAGTATTTTTTAATATTAATAAATATCTATTTATTCACGAGAAAATAATTTTGAAAATAATCCTCAAAAAACAATTTTCAGAAAGACTAAATCAAAATTCAAATGTTTGAATAATTATTACAAAATTAGCAATTATAGGTTAATTTTAAAATTAAAATATGCATATTAATATATACAAATTGAGAACTTTAAAAAAAATTAAATCAATAAAATTTAAATATTTAAATAAATATTATTGATTTAGTTTGTTGAAAGTGCCTTTGATGTGGCATAATTTCTCCCAAATCATATGATCGGTGGCAACAACTTCTAGTTTTAAGCTAGTAGAATACAACAACAGGTCATCTAGACTTTCTGTGCGACGCTCCTTACCCATCCACTGTATAGCCGAGCAAGAAGTGCCACATTCGGTGCCGGAGCACCGATCTTGTTTTATGATATCTATTGTAAACTTTTGATGTCATTTAAAATATGTATTCTACGTGTAAATTTTTTTTATATATCTTATTTCTGTGGAGACTCGGACAGAGCCTCTCCTATTTTATTAGCATCTAGCGGATTTTTACTAATCACCTGTTAACATGTCCATATTTATTTCACACATTTCCATATCATATTCTCTTTTATCATATCATTCACAACTACTTATGAGATCTCAAAATGAAATATCATCTATTGCATTCATATGAAAATTCATAGATAATAAATTACAAGTTTCTATTTCAATCTCAAGTTTAATTACAAGTCCAAAATGAAATACATCATGACTAGACATAATGAATCAAAATACTAGTCTATACATGGGCCCTACTAAAATATAAAAGACTGGTGAGGTGACTCTGGTCGGTGGCAGATCTAGTCGGAACTCTGTCCGAACACTACTATGATGGCTGCTGCTGTGGCGGCTGCTAATCTTCAGTACCTACGAGATCGAAAACCAATGTGCTAAGCATAACGCTTAGTGGTGCATAATTTATAATAACAATAATTAAACAATTAAATTAATATCTGTAAATCATAATTTCTAGGTCTTTTACATTTTTATTGCTCTTTGGAAACAATTAACATTATTGAGATCTTTAATGATTACTTATTGTATTTTAAGTCTTAATTAATTTTTATTAGTGCACAAGAAACCTATAACAAATTATAAAAGCTGGATGCACGGATGTATACTGGTTAGACAGCCATATGTCTGTCCAGTATACGTCTGTTAGGCACGAGGCCAGCTGTCAGGCACGAGACCCTTTGTCAGGCTTGTAAAGCTAGAAATAAAGTAGGCACAATAGCCAGTAAGTAAGCATATAGCCTGTAGAACAATCATACCAGACATATATTGTCAGTTCATGATTTTCTCTGTAGGCAGTACTGCTATCTATAGTCCCTAATTGGTATACCAATTTATCCAAACTAAATAAATAAGTCTAGGTATACTATAGGCAATTAAATATTTTTAATTATTTTGGCACTATTTAAAATTACTATTTTCTGGTATTGTTCAGTGGTACCATTAATTTCATATTAATAGGACATTAGTCCCAATTTACATATTCATATCATTTTTAATATTTAATTAGCCTTATGAGTATTTTAATCACCATGTGTAGCATTTTTCCCATGAACCTTTCTTTAGGTTCATTTTGATGTGTTATTTTTATCTAGGAATTTGACTAGGTTAGGATGTCTATTTGGTCACACTTCCTTCATAACAAATGCTCCTTTATGTTTAAACTTTAATTTCAGTTTTTGAATCACTAAATTTGGGGTTATAGAACTCAAGTTATGATCAAAATATCATAACTGGTCCCTTTACCTCTAAGCTATCCAGAATTTACAATTCCTGGTTAATAAACTTTGACCAGTTATTTGATCATTTTATGGTCATTTTTAGACTTAGGTTCCTTCACAAGAGATGTTCCTCTAAGTCTTAGGGATTCCTAGGTACAATTTCATAATTTTTCAAGCTTGGAATAGTGAGTTATAGTCAATGTATTAACCTGGACTCTTAATCCTATAAAGGCAATAGTCAATCTTCAGGGCAGCATGTTTGTCCCTCTTTTTAGGGTCTTTGCACTTAGAATTTAGCAAAGGTGTCTAAATCAATGTTGTAGCCCTAAGTATCATGTTTCCAGATCATATTGGCACATCTCAAATGGAATTTCATAGTGGGAGTTATGGTCAAATGAACACACGGGTATCAAATGGCATTCTGGGTTCAACTTAACATTTTCCATATTTCAATTCCTAACTTTGGCTAATATTTTCCCTTGGATACAATGGTTTTTGGAGCTTGGTTAAAACATAAAAATTGTTTTGCTATGTCTTATAAAACTTTCGACACTGGTTTCACTCAATTTGCCACTTTGGAGATCAAGTTATGACATGTTTGCCAAAACTGGTCAAACATACCAAAGGAACAGTGTTTTGGTTAATTTCTGGGCTGGCAATTTTAGTGACCCAACTTGTGCTAACAATTTGACTTGGTTAAAGGCAAAACTGGGTCAAGTATTCTTCATGAAAAGTGTAGCCCTATGTCTAAGTTTTCCATTGATGTAAATTTTAGGTCATTTGGACCAGTATAGAGAGAGTTATGACCAAATGAACACAAACTGTTCATTTGGTCATTTTCTGGGTTCAGTGTTTGGTCATTCGGGTTTGGGTAGAGAATTGGTCATGATTTTGACAAAATTTGGGCAGGGTTCCTCCTTGAAAAATAAAGGTTTGGATGTCACAAAATACCTCTAATTGGCCTCATACCAATTGGGGCAACACAAAGGGAGATATGGCAATAAAAACTTACTAGATTCAACAACAACATAACCTGCAGAAAATTCACACCGCCAATTTCAATCTCCTCCTTCTTCCAAACTCTAAATAAGCATATATGGCACTTCTATAAGTATCAATCTAAACTCAATTAGGTCAAATTCATGCATTTACACAAGGTTCTCAATCATTTACACAAACCCTAGGTTCCAAAGTTTCAAATTTACACAAAACCTACACAACCAACTCCCAACATTCCAACTCATCATCATTCTCATGGAACCATTTTTTCATTTCTTAAAAGTAACAAACTTCAAGTTCCATGGCTGCCTAAAAATCAAGGGTTCTTTCTTTCAAATTTTCTTTTCATTTTCATGATATTTATACTTGGCTAAACATGCTTTTCATGTTTAATAAAGAAAAGAAGAGGGATTAGTGCACTAACCTTACTTGAGCTTCCCAAACCTCAACTTTCTTACTTCTTATGGGTATCTATGGCTTCCTTATGGAGTGGGGAGTATTTTTTGGGAAGGGTGCTAAAGGTTTTGATGGGTAAAAGGAGGAAGATTCAAGCTTGAAGCTTGGAAAAAAAATGGAGGAAGAGGGAACAATGCTGGGCAGCACACAAGTGAGAGAGAAGAAGAAGAAGAAGAAGTGAGTTGGTGGCTTTTGTTATCTTATGAGTATTTATATATTTTCTATAATTATTGTACTTTATTATTTTTAAATTTCATAAGTCTATTTCCTTTCTTTTCTTTTCTTTCCTTTTCTTTTCTTTTCTTTTCTTCTTCTTTCTCTTCTCATTTTTTAAATTCAAATTCATAAATTTAATTTATGTTAATTATTTCATTTCCTAATTTTAATTTGATATTTAGGTCAAAATTCACCTCTGAGAGTGAAATGAACAAAATGCCCTTCATAATGCATATCGGGTCATTTTTACTATTTTATACCAATTAATAAATTCTCTAAATTTTTCCTATATTTTCTTTATATTTATTTCTTCATTTTATGCCTCCTCACTATAGTTTAGGTGTAGTTCCAGACATTTTGACTGTCCGAACAGACATTAGTCGTCAGAACAGTAAAATGTACGGACTACCTATGGTAAGAGCGTTACATTCTGGCTCCTAATGTTTCTGATCCTCGGACGAGCAAATAATGGCACTAACCACTCGAGTGAAATCCTTATTGTTTTTCGCTATTCAGTTGTCTTGAATGGGTTATGCTAGGATTTACGAGCCGACAGAAGTTGGGATGGTCCCACCAAGCATGGGGCTAAAAGAACTTGAGGAGGCTGCATTCTCGTTGGTAGAGTGAGTTGGCCTAGGAGGTGAACCCAAGACAGGAGGAATGATGGGAGCAACAAGAGGGGTGGTTCTTTACTTTGTCTGTTCTTTAGCTGCCCTGTTCTTTTTTAGCTCCCTGATGAGATGAGCAGTCTTTTATTTTTTATTACCTGCCATATCTATTAAAAGAATGTAGTTAGTAAGTATTGCAGTTTATGAGGCTAGGAGTTAAGGGAATACCACGAGAAGGACCGAAGTTGGCTAGTTCCATGGGTGTATCCATTTTGACCACATAGGTACTAAGCCACTAGTTTAGCTTGGCCTTCATAATGTTGGTGACCTTTCTTTCCCTGCTTTTTAAGTTCAGCCACTGAAATGTCTTTAGTAAGGTGGAGATTGGGCATTCTTTTCGTTTTGTCAGCTTGTTAATTCCAATTTTGAGGGATTCCTTCCCAACCAGTTCGTTCTTTACTTTGGAGAATGAAGAATCTTCCTTTCCAGTTCTTTAGGGAAAAAGGTAGATTTGCAAATAGTTAGTAGTTTGGTTGAGCTTGAAAAAAACCAGAATTCATCATTCTTTTTAGCTTCTTTGTTCTTCCTTATACCTAAACGGTAAAGGCTGGCAAATACTTTTTCTGTTATCACCAGATGTTTAGCTTGACACATTGCTTGCCAGATGTTTAGCTCGATACATTGCTTGGAAACCAACTAGCAATCTCCAAAAGTTTGGATGAAGCTTGGTGATCGATAGCCAATAGTATTTTAGTACTTGGATGTAAAATGGATCTAGTGGAAACCTTAACCCTATGTTTTGTTGTTCTTCATAGATGATTATATGGTCTCCTCCCTCGAAGTGATGATAAGATCGAATGTGGTCTTCACAGGCTTCTGCTTTATATCAGTCCTCGAGAACGTTTTATTTTGACATAAAGAAGGGGAGTTCAATCAGATTCACTTTGGAGGCGTTCTTATCTATGCTAAGGAGTTCGGCCACAATTTTCTTCATCTTTGTCTATTTCTTTAGAGGTGGCACATGGGTTAAGTGGTACCACCCCCGCAGCTAGTACCTGTTACCTCACTACCATCAATGGCATCTTCCATTGCCACTTCTGTTGATGAAGAAGAAATGTCGACCATTTTTGCCATTAGGGAATCGTTGAATTGTTTTATCTGTTTGCTATTTCTTGGGTTTTTTGGCTATCTCTCTCACTCATTTTTTGAAAGGAAATGAAGAAAGGAAATAAAGATGAAAGAGAAGGAAGTAGCAGTTATCTTATTGTTGTTGGCTGGAGGTTCGTTGGAAAAGTACACCGTAAAAGAGAAAGTTACAGAGTATCAGTTTGACCAAGATGGGCAAATGGTAGTCATTTTCATGAGGATGCTTATATAGGCAATTTTTAGGTCTCAAAATTTGAATCGACTGTCAAAAACTTACATCGAGAACCGAAAAGGGGTAGTTGTCTTTTTAGATTTTCGAGAGACAATTATCAAGCACTATTAATGGCTACACGGTTTTATACATGGTACCACTCAATAATCTTTCAAATCTAAATATTTGAACTATAAGGGATAGAGGGAGAGGAGGGGGGGGGGGGGGAGACTAAAGATATAGTATGCCTAAAAAATCAGAGATAACACTAAAGGAACTTTATATCAGATCCGGACTTTCATAGTTGAAGGCAAGACTGTTCAGGTAAGACAATAATATTTGTATAAGGCAATAATGTTCAGATAAGACAAAGATGTTTGGAAAAGACAAGGGTGTTAAAAAAAATAATGATTTTTGGGTAAAAAGTGTCCGAATAGAATACAAGATGTTCAAGAAAGATGAGGAGTGTTTGAATGGGATATAGAATGATCAGATAAAGTTAGGGTGCTCAGATAAAATGAATCATCTTGAAAGAAAGGCACACACTGTTAGGATATGCTATATTTCCACCAAAATATGGCTACGTGACAGATGTCATTTCTGTGATATGCGGAGGAAATCAGTTGGGTATGAACTAGTAAAATCCCGATTGTGATGGAAAAAGTATCTATGACACCCCTTACCCATCTACAGTATAGTCGAGTAAGATATGTCACACAGTGTACCGGAACACCCTATTTTATTTTAATCATTTTTATTCTTCCTAGTTTATTTCTTTCATAATTATGAAGTAAAGTATAATTCATTTAAGCCATTTATTGAAATCATAAATTTATTTGATGTTCCGCAAATTTTATTGAAAATTCGGCAGAGTACTGGCTAAAAATGGAGAAAACAGTTCTTCGGAACCTGTGAAAAACACTTCCAAAATTTTCAATCAACCCTAAACTCCATTTCATTAATAAAATCTCAATATTTTTCAACAACATTTCCATTTCTCAATCATTCATCTCATATGATATTCATGTAAAAGTCGTAAATAAATATTCACTTTTCATTCATAAACACAATTTCCACTATTTACATTAATACCAAAATATATTACATAAGTTTCAATTACATATGAGAAAATAAAAAGTAATAAAAAATACCCAAAATGAAACCTAGTGTCTACCAATGCACTGACGTCGGTGAGGTGACACGGACACTCTGCAGAGCTACAGATGATCTCACCCAGTCTGTAGTCTACTAGGCTCTCTATCGGTCTCTCCAGAACCTACGTGTGGCAAAAGCAACGCGCTAAGCAATAATGCTTAGTGGTGCCAATAATAGAATAAAAAGAAATAACAGAAAATAAATATGCAGTGCATGTTCTGATATCTTATGCAGACAATTTTTCGATCATTATCAGTAATCTTATTTATTTTGTACTCATTATATTCATAATTTTATTAAATTTATTCACTTTCATTTTTTTGGTTGCTCAAGTAACCTATACTGGATGACTGGACTAGATAAACGGGTAAACTGGCACTGGGTATCAAGTACCTCGGGCCGTCACACCATCGATCACATATGTATCTCCCGGTGTGCAACAGAACAGCTAATAAGCTGTAATAACATTAGGCACAAGGCCAAGTATCAACATAATGACAGAATGGCTAAAAGCCATGAAATCACAGAATGACATAATGCCATGTGCAGTACTGCTAACTGAACCCTATTGGCATGCCAACCTATCCAAACCAATCTTGCTAGGTGTACTAGGGCATGTTACACTTTTAAACTTTACAATTCTTGAAATTTTAGTTTAGGCGTTACTATTTATTTCATTACTCAACTAAAATGTTGACTTTTGCATAGACAATAGGTACATTGGTTCTAATACTTCCCACATACCACATTTTGCATTCTAAAGTTGTTGGTATTGGTTACCAATACCATTTCTAAGCTTAGTGTTAGTTGTTCAAAATTTTTAGATTTCAAGCCTTGTGTTTACTGTTTCATTGGTCATTTTTACAGTAGGAATTTGACAAAGTTGTCTTCATGAAAGTTGTTCCTTATTGTGTCTAGTTATATTTCTTTTTTTGAATCACTCCATTTGGAGTTTTTTATCTCAATTTATGGCCTAAACACCATAACTGGCCGGATTGGACAGAATCCAAAATTCTGGGTAAAACTGGTTCTATCAGATTTGGTAATCTAAGTTTGGTTGGCAATTTGACTAGGCTATGTTTAGAATTTGGATTTCTGTTCCTCATGAAAGTTGTAGGTCTATGTCTCAGCTTTCTGCTGGTAAAATTTTAGGTCAATTGGACCTTTCTACACTGAGTTATGACCAAATGAATAAAAACTATTCATTTGGTCATTTTGCCCAGGCAGAATGCAAGTCACCCAGATTAGGGCAATTTTTAGGTCAACTTGGTTTCGTTTTCTGGGCAGGGCTTCTTCACCAAAGTTGTGCCATTATGTGTCTAGTTTCATGTCCAATTGGCCTTGCACCAATTGAACCTATACAACTCCATTTATGACTACCCAAACCTGCTAGACTCATGCTCAGTCCTGCAAGTTAGCCAAGGCAGCTCACCCATACACAAATGCCAAGCCTCAAGTCACTTTAATTCCTCATCATACACAGCCAAATGGTCACTAATTGACCATTTAAACTTTCATTCACCAACACATGAACAAAATCCAAGTTTTATGGCCCAAACTCTAACTCTAACAATTAAAATTTTTATACACATACAATCCATGAATTTCAACACCAAAATCATGTTCAATGGGAGCCATACACAAAATTTTTAGAAGAAATTGGCACTAACCTTGACTTAGCACTTTCCAAGGCTTCCAAACTTCACTTTCTTCCCTTCTTTTTGTTGTCCAAAGCTTGCTCTAGGTGTGAGGATGAGTTTTTGTGAATGGAGGCTAGGGTTTTGAGGTAGTTTGATTGGTGAACCAAAGGTTGGAAAAGCTATAATGGAGGAAGAGGATGGAGGTGCTGGTTCGGCCAAAGGAAGAAGATAAGGAATTCTGATTTTTTTTCTTTCATTTGCTGCCCATTTATTTATTTTAAGTGAGTGTTAGCCATGTGTCATCATGTAATTGGTTAAAATTGTTTTAATGACATCATAATGATGTCAAAATTCCCATTTTCTTTCATTTTCTTTCCTTTTATTTTCTACTCATTTTCAATTAAATTTTTAGCAATATCTATTCACATTTTATGTCAAAATAATTATTTACTTAATTGGACAAGTCGGCCAAAAATCATCTCTGAAGACAAAATGACCAAAATGTCCTCCGTTTGGCTTATCAAGCCAAAATTATTTGTACTAATTGAAAAATTTTTCTAAGTATTTTCTTGGCATTCTAATGCCATAGAAATCTCAATAACCCTTCTCTGGAGTCTCAAAAATTATTTTATGAATTTTTCTGTGGGTCTAGGGCTCCTAGTTGCGAGAACCATAATTTCTCACTGGGTTACCCATCGCTAGGGCACCGGCTCATTTAACTTGGTTGTATTTTATTTCTAAATTTTTCTTATTAATATTTGAGTTAATTATGGTTGCTCACTTTAGTTTAAATATTTTTCTGGACATTCTAGCTGTCCAGACCGACACTGGTCACCGGAATAGTAGAATGTACGGAGTTGCTACAGGGAGAGTGTTACAAC
Organism: Hevea brasiliensis; assembly: GCF_030052815.1. Classification (NCBI taxonomy): domain Eukaryota; kingdom Viridiplantae; phylum Streptophyta; class Magnoliopsida; order Malpighiales; family Euphorbiaceae; genus Hevea; species Hevea brasiliensis. The sequence continues at coordinate 18,981,002 of NC_079500.1, read as the reverse complement.
TCTTCCCTTCTAATTTAAATTTTGTCCTCGAAATTTACCTGATGCAAAAAGTTGAGGGAACTATTGCCTCATCATCTCTTCACTTTCCCAAGTTGCCTCTTCGTTGTTGTGGTGCCTCCAAAGCACTTTCACCAGTGGAATCTGCTTATTTCTCAACTCTTTCACTTCCTGAGCCAGGATCCATATGGGTTCTTCTTCATACGTCAAATCCGATTGTACTTCAATTTCTTCCATGGAGATGACATGTGAAGGATATGAGAGGTATCTTCTTAGCATAGATACGTGGAACACATTGTAGATCTTGTTCAGCTGTGGTGGTAAAGCTAGCCTGTAGGCCATTGGGCCCACACGTTTAATGACTTCATATGGGCCAATGAACCTAGGGCTTAACTTACCTTTTCTTCCAAACCTCAGTACCTTCTTCCACGGTGACACCTTGAGGAACACTTTGTCGCCAACCGCATATTCTATTTCTTTTCTCTTTAAATAGGCATAGGATTTTTGTCTGTTTGAGGCAACCTTCAAATTGGCTTTGATTAGCTTTACCTTCTCCTCAGTCTATTTCACCAGCTCTAGCCCTACCAGTTTGTCTTCACCCAATTCAGTCTAGCACACTGGAGTTTTACATTTCCTCTCATACAGTTCTTCATACGGGGCCATTTGGATGCTAGCTTGGTAGCTATTGTTGTATGCAAATTCTGCCAGTGGGAGGTATCTATCCCAACTTTTCTCAAACTCAATGACACAACTCCTTAGCATATCCTCAAGAACCTGACATATATTTCATGTTATTGTTATCATTTCAGTTCAATATTTGTATTAATTCAATTGGTTTCAATTGTTTACCTGGATTACTCTTTCTAATTGCCCATCCGTCTGAGGATGGAAAGCTATGCTGAAGTGGAGTTGTGTGCCCAAGGATTCACGCAACTTCTTCTAAAATCTCGATGTAAACCTTGGGTCTCGATCAGATATGATGGAAAGTGGAATTCCATGTAGTTTAACTATCTCACTGATATACAATTCTGCTAACTTCTCTAGTGAGTAGTCAGTCCTAACTGGCAAAAAGTGTGCTAACTTCATCAATCTATCTACTATCACCCATACTGCATCATGCTTCTTCTGGGTTAGAGGTAGACCACTTACAAAATCCATGGTGGCCGGATCCTATTTCCATTCAGGTATGCATATAGGCTATAGGAAACCCGATGGAACTTGATGTTCTGCCTTGACTTGCTGACATGTCAAGCATTTAGTCACATAGTCAGCTATGTCCTTCTTTATACCAGGCCACCAATACTGAAGCTTCAGATCATGATACATTTTTGTACTTCCTGGGTGCATAGCATAAACATTGGAATGTGCCTCTTTCAGAATACTGGCTTTCAATTCCCCATCATCTGGTACCATACTCTTCCTTTGTAGTACAGACACCCATCTGCTTTCACCTCATAGTCAGTTTCTTTCCCTTCTAGGATTTTACTCTTAATAGCCATTAACTTCTCATCTACCTTCTACCCATCCAAAATCTACTGTAGCAGGTTTGGCCTCACTTGTAACTCAGCCAAAATAGCTCCATCTCGAGCCAAGGATAGATGGGCATTCAATGATTTCAAAGCTGTGATGGATTTTCTGCTCAAAGCATCATCAACTATATTTGCCTTCCTAAGATGGTAGTCAATCACACAATCATAGTCCTTCAGGAACTCAATCCATCGCCTCTGTCTCAGGTTGAGCTCCTTCTGGGTGGGCAAGTATTTTAGATTTTTGTGGTCTGTGTAAATATAACACTTTTCACCATACAAGTAGTGCCTCCATATCTTCAGTGCGAAGATAATTGCTGCAAGTTCTAGATCATAGGTAGGGTAATTCTGTTCATGTAGCCTTAGCTGCCTGGAAGCATAGGCGACCACTTTCCCCTCTTACATCAATACACACCCTAACCCATTGTGAGAGGCATCACTGTAGACCACAAAGTCCTTTCCCTACACTGGCTGTGTTAACACTGGTGCCTCTGTCAACATAGCCTTCAACTTTTCAAAAGTGGTTTGACACTTATCATTCCAATCAAATCTGACATTCTTGTGTAACAACTTGGTCATTGGAGCAGCTATTAAAGAAAATCCCTTCACAAATCTTCTGTAATACCCAGCTAGCCCCAAGAAACTTTTGACCTCAGTTGTATTTATGGGAGGCTTCCATTCCATCAATGCTTCTATCTTCTTAGGATCCACTCTATTCCCATCAGCTGACACTATGTGTCCAAGGAATGCAATCTCATTTAACCAGAAGTCACACTTGGACAACTTAGCATACAGTTTCTTTTCTCTTAGGATTTGCAGAACAATCCTCAAATGCTCATCATGTTCTTCACTGGTCTTGGAATGCACCAAAATATCATCAATAAAGACCACTACAAACCGATCTAGGTATGAATGGAAGATACGGTTCATAAGGTCTATGAATGCCGCTGGTGCATTTGTTAGGCCAAAGGGTATCACCAGGAACTCATAATGGCCATACTGGGTCCTGAATGCAGTCTTTGGCACATCTGCATCCTTCACCCTTAACTGATGATACCTTGATCTGAGATCAATTTTGGAAAATACTCCTGCTCCCTTCAATTGATCAAACAGATCGTCAATTCTAAGTAATGGATATTTGTTCTTCACAGTCACTTTATTCAACTGCCGGTAATCGATGCATAACCTCAAAGTCCCATCCTTCTTCTTCACAAATAGCACTAGAGCTCCCCATGGTGACACACTAGGGTGTATGAACCCCTTATCTAGCAACTCCTGTAACTGGATTTTCAGTTATTTCAATTCTATGGGTGCCATCCTATAAGGAGCAATAGAGATTTGTGCTGTACTCGGCAGTATTACAATAGCAAATTCAACTTCCCTTTCTAGTGGCAAGCTAGGCAATTCTTCCGGGAATACATCAGGGAAGTCTCTTACTGTGTGTATGTCACACAGATCTAGCTTAGCCTGCCTAGTATCCACCACATGTGCTAGGTAGGCTTCATAGCCTTTTCTCATCAGTTTTTTTGCAACTGTGACTAAGATGACATTGGACAAAAAATTTGTCATTCCCCCACAACTGTAATCTCATTACCCTTAGGATTTTTAAAGAAATCCACTTCAACTTACAATCAACCATTACCTGATGACGTGACAACCAGTCCATTCCCAAAATTACGTTAAACTCATGGAAAGGCAACTCAATCAGGTCTGCCAAGAATTCATACCCCTGAATCCTTAATGGGTAACCTTTATACACCTTGTTCACCACTACACTGTGGCCCAATGGATTAGTGATCAGGATGTCTTGGTCACTCTCCCCTACTAGTATCCCCTTTTCTACAGGTAGGTTGATGCAGATGTATGAATGAGTGGATCCTGGATCCACCAATGCATGCATAGATGTATTGTAGAGGGAGAACATACCCCTGATGATGTCCAGGGCATCTTGCTCCTCCTGAGCTCTTATGGCATAGGCTCTAGTAGGTGCTCTGCCCTCAGGCCTCTCTGCTGGCTAAGTTGCAGGTCTCTGAGATGGTCCCACTACCTCAGATTTGCCAGATTTCCTAATCCTTTATGGTGCAGGAGCAGGTCTATCTGCTTGTGTTGGAGCAGCTGTAGCAGTTCTGTGTGGACAGTTCCTTAACTGATGCTCTATTGAGCCACACCTTAAGTAGGCACTCGTCACTCTCCAACACTCCCCTTTATGCCACTTCAGGCAATGTGGACATGTAGAAGATGCTGGGGCTGGTCCCCTGAACCCCATTCCTAGAGAGCTGCCCACTGATGGTGTGAACTGACCTCTCCTAGGGATGAACTATGGCCTGGGCCCCTAGGACTGACCCTGATATTGTGGTTAACTTGAACTCTATATAGGTGGACCTTTGAACTTTTTCCCAGGTGGAGGAGATGAGCTAGACTGACCCGAGCCCCTCTTCTGCTGTCTCTCTCTTCTGGTCTGCTCACTTATTCTAACTTTTTCAACTTTTATTGCAGCTTCCACTAACTTGGTGAAGTCTGTGATTCCCAAGGCAGTAATCATGATCTTTATGTTGTCATTTAATCCCTCTTCAAATCTTTTTCACCTTTCAGCTTTATTAGGGACTATCTCCCTTCCATAATGACTCAGTCTAATAAATTCTTTTTCATACTCTGCCACTGTCAGCTGTCTCTGCCTCAGATTAATGAACTCTCTTCTTCTCTGCTCCAGGTATACACTACCCACATATTTCTTCTTGAATTCTAAGAGGAAAAAGTCCCAAGTTATTACTTCTGGCTGCACTTCACTAGACACTATATCCCACCATTAGTAGGCATCATCTTGCAATAGAGATACAGCAGCTTCTAGTTCTGTTCAAGAGTGCAGTGGAGTTGTTTTAAAACTTTTCCTGTTCTGTTCAATCAGTTTTCGGCTGCAATAGAATCATTTTCTCTCTTGCCAAAGAAATCCACTGCTCCAAATTTTCTCAGTCTTTCCAGGTGTGATTTCTGCTGTGGAGGTGGTGGTGGTGGTGGTGGCAGCATTACCCTAGCCATTTGTCTGAAGAACTTAGCCATTTGCTGGAACATGGCTTGTGGAGGCTCAGCAGGCTCTGCTGGAGCTGGTAGAGCAGGTTCTCCCCTACCCCCAGTCTCAGCTGCTATAGGTAGAGCATGACTCTCCACTTCCTCCTCAACTGCCCTCTGTGATGTAGGGTCCATATCCTATTCAAAATAACAAAGACAAACAGATCAGCATTAGTGTCACCTCGACTCTTACAAATGCAATGCATGTTATGGACTCGATCTAGGCCCAGAAACGCCAAAATCGTGCTCTGATACCTTTAAATGTGACACCCCTTACTCGTCTACAGTATAGCTGAGTAAGATATGCGACACAGTGTACCGGAACACCCTATTTTATTTTAATCATTTTTATTCTTCCTAATTTATTTCTTTTATAATTATGAAGTAAAGTATAATTCATTTAATTCATTTATTAAAATCATAAATTTATTTGATGTTCCGTAAATTTTATAGAAAATCTAGCAGAGTACCGGCTAAAAATGGAGAAAACAGTATTTCGGAACCTAGTATCCTACCAATGCACTGACGTCGGTGAGGTGACACGGACACTATGTAGAGCTGCAGATGATCTCACCCAGTCTGTAGTCTACTGGGCTTTCTATCGGTCTCTCTAGAACCTACGCGTCACAAAAGCAACACGCTAAGCAATAATGCTTAGTGGTGCCAATAATAGAATAAAAAGAAATAACAGAAAATAAATATGCAGTGCATGTTCTGATATCTTATGCAGACAATTATTTGATCATTATCAGTAATCTTATTTATTTTGTACTCATTATATTCATAATTTCATTAAATTTATTCACTTTCATTTTTTTGGTTGCCCAAGTAACCTATACTGGATGACTGGACTGGATAAATGGGTAAACTGGCACTGGATATCAAGTACCTCGGGCCATCACACCATCAGTCACATATGTATCTCCTGGTGTTCAATAGAACAACTAATAAGCTGTAATAACATTAGGCACAAGGCCAAGTATCAACATAATGACAGAATGGCTAAAAGCCATGAAATCACAAAATGGCATAATGCCATGTGCAGTACTACTAACGGAACCCTATTGGCATGCCAACCTATCCAAACCAATCTTGCTACGTGTACTAGGGCATGTTACACTTTTAAACTTTATAATTCTTGAAATTTAAGTTTAGGTGTTACTATTCATTTCATTAATCAACTAAAATGTTGACTTTTGCATAGACAGTAGGTACATTGGTTCTAATACTTCCCACATACCACATTTTGCATTCTAAAGTTGTTGGTATTGGTTGCCAATACCATTTCTAAGCTTAGTGTTAGTTGTTCAAAATTTTCAGATTTCAAGCCTTGTGTTTACTATTCTATTGGTCATTTTTACAGTAGGAATTTGGCAAAGTTGTCTTCATGAAAGTTGTTCCTTATTGTGTCTAGTTACATTTCTTTTTTTGAATAATTCCATTTGGAGTTTTGTAGCTCAAATTATGGCCTAAAAACCATAACTAGCCAGATTGGATAGAATCCAAAATTCTGGGCAAAACTGGTTCTGCTAGATTTGGTAATCTAAGTTTGGTTAGCAATTTGACTAGGTTATGATCATAATTTGTGATTTGTGTTCTTCATGAAAGTTGTAGGTCTATATCTCAGCTTTCTGCTGGTAAAATATCAGGTCAATTGGACCTTTCTACACTGAGTTATGACCAAATGAATAGACCATATTCATTTAGTCATTTTGCTCAGGCAGAATACAAGTCACCCGGATTAGGGCAATTTTTAGGTCAACTTGGTTTGGTTTTCTGGGCAGGGTTTCTCCACCAAAGTTGTGCCATTATGTGTCTAGTTTCATGTCCAATTGGCCTTGCACCAATTGAACCTATACAACTCCATTTATGACTACCTAAACCTGTTGGACTCATGCTCAGTCCTGTAGGTTAGCCAAGGTAGCTCACCCATACACAAATGCTAAGCCTCAAGTCACTTCAATTCCTCATCATACACAGCCAAATGGTCACTAATTGACCATTTAAACTTTCATTCACTAACACATGAAAAAAATCCAAGTTTTGTGCCTCAAACCCTAACTCCAACAACTAAATTTTTATACACATACAATCCATGAATTTCAACACCAAAATCATGTTCAATGGCAGCCATACACAAAATTTTTAGAAGAAATTGGCACTAACCTTGACTTAGGCACTTTCCAAGGTTTCAAAACTTTACTTTCTTCCCTTCTTTTTGCGGTCCAAAGCTTGCTCTAGGTGTGAGGATGAGTTTTTGTGAAGGGAGGCTAGGCTTTTGAGGTAGTTTGTTAGGTGAACCAAAGCTTGGAAAAGCTTTAATGGAGGAAGAGGATGGAGGTGCTGGTTCGGCCAAAGGAAGAAGATAAGGAATTCTGATTTTTTTTCTTTCATTTGATGCCCATTTATGTATTTTAAGTGAGTGCTAGCCATGTGTCATCATGTGATTGGTTAAAATTGTTTTAATGACATCATAATGATGTCAAAATTCCCATTTTCTTTCATTTTCTTTCCTTTTATTTTCTACTCATTTTCAATTAAATTTTTAGCAATATCTATTCACATTTTATGTCAAAATAATTATTTACTTAATTGGACAAGTCGGCCAAAAATCATCTCTGAAGAAGAAATGACCAAAATGTCATCTGTTTAGCTTATCAAGCTAAAATTGTCTGTACCGATTGAAAAATTTTTCTAAGCATTTTCTTGGCATTCTAATGCCATAGAAACCTCAATGACCCTTCTCTGGAGTCCCAAAAATTATTTTATGAATTTTCCCCCGGGTCTAAGGCTCCTAGTTGCGAGAACCGCAAATTCCCACTAGGTTACCCATCGCTAGGGCACCGGCTCATTGAACTTGGTTGTATTTTATTTCTTAAATTTTTCTTAAATTTTTCTTATTAATATTTGAGTTAATTATGGTTCCTCACTTTAGTTTAAATATTTTTCTGGACGTTCTAGCGGTCCGGACAGACACTGGTCACCGGAACAGTAGAATGTACGGAGTTGCTACAGGGAGGGTGTTACAGTATCATCCCCCAATCCTATAAATATGGCCCATAACACCTGCCAATGTTTGCAATTCTATTCTTTTATTATTTTTCAGCATTTGCTTTTTCCTTAGCATCTATTGACTTGAGCATCAGAATGGCCCTACTCAGGCCACTGACCTCACCTTTCTCATTTATGTAGGTAATTCTATGAGCATCCAAGAATCTCAAATAACATCAATGACATAATTATATAATTTAAGAAATTAATATATTCATATTTAATTTTTTATAAATATATAAAAATTGAGAACTTAACACACTAGTTATATATATAATTCATTAACAAGTCGCATATTGTTTTTTTTTTTTGGTCAGTAACACGTCGCAAGTTGTTAAAATAGACTTTATAAAATTCAAACATAAAATATCCATATTAATAAAAAAAATTACTTTTAAACGATTATAATGTGTTGATTTAAAAAAAAAAAGAAATAATTAAAGGAGAAGATTTTATTTTTTATTTTAATATTTCATCTAAAGGTGGAAATAAGATGTAATATAAGCTGCTAATATGGAGAGCTATTTTAAATTAGATTCAAATATTTTTTTATTTATAAAAAAATTTACTTGAGAATTTTTTTTAGTCTCTTTATGAATTGTTTATTAAATTAATTGTGGCCCTAATAAATTAAGTTGTGAAAATAAGTACTCTCCAAGATATCGCAGTCATATAGCCAAAACCATTTTAAGTCCAACCCTCAAATACATTGACTTTGTTAAGTAACAACTTTTAAGGTAGTGCTTAGTATTTTGATCATAATCAAAATACTACCTCTCTTATCTATGTTGTTAATGACATAGTATTTATAGTAGTGTTTAGAAGTTGAAAGAGTGATCCATGAAAAGCTACCCCTCATAGCTTTTAGAGATTAAGAGAGAGTTTTGATCAGGGTTAGTAAGATGATACCATTATTTTTATATTCAACCGCTAATTTAATAGCTATTTTTACCGAACACTTCTACTTTAGATTACTATATAAACAGGTAATAACTAATAGCTAATATCTAATAGCTAATAGTTAGTAAAAATAGCTGACAATTGTTAAAACAACTAATAGTTACTAAAACAGTCAATATTACCGAACAGGACCATAGAGAGGGGATGAGACAGCTGACCCACACAAGTAAAATAGGTGCAGCTCACTGGATTAAATTAAAAAAAAAATGTAATTAAAATCAAATTTGGCTTATGTTTGATTGTTTTAATTTTTTTAATGAGAAAATTAATAAATTATTTTTATTTTTTAAATCGCCGTAAAAACTATATTGAGAACTTCTAAATCATAGACCATTACTTTTTTTTTTTCCTTTTCCGTATAAAAGCCAAATATTATTATGAAAAAGGAAACTCAAAACATTTTTTTTTAATCTTTTTGGATTAAAAAAGGTGAAGTTTTTTTTCTTAACACTTGTGGGTTTAAATAAATTACGTGTATTATATTTTAAAGTTGTTGTGTTATAAAGAATATAATAGGGTATGGAACGAAGCTTTATATAATTTGACGAACGGATTGCAAGCGCACCTCGTGAGTTTAAGAGACCGGGAAAGCCTTCTTCCTATGACAGCGTCCTTGATACTGGATGAGGCAAACGACAGGAATCGTGTTTTGTTCCTCTAGTGCATGGTCTGCAAGTTCATCACATGTCCGATTTCTGCCAGACCATCTAACAATACTATTAAAGCAAAAATTAAGAAGGAATTACAGTAAATTTTTATTTCAATAATACATAATCCTTTTTTAATTGGTTAGATTCATGATTTCCTTTTTCTTTTACAAATTTTTAGCTAAAAATAAAATTCAATTTGGAAAGAATTTAATTTTACTTATGAAAATTCTGTGAAATAAGATCCAAAAGTGTTTTATTAAGCATTCAGAAACACATAACTCAACTGTAATGTTGTCAATTGATGAATTAATTTTTAGTTTTGATTAAAATCTTTTCAAAATTAAGTGATTTGGATAATTAATTTAAAATTGAAACATTTTGATAAAATTGTAAATTGATATTAATATTTAGATTTTTTTTTTAAATCCAATTGCCCTTAAAATTATACTTAAAAAAGATGCTTGTTTTTTTTTTTAGGAATGCTATTTCATATATAATTTAAATGAGATCTTAACTGATTTAGAATAATTCAAGTGATTAAAGAAGCAAATTTAAAAGAATCTAATTTGAGGTTATAGAATCCAAACATATATAGCAATATAATAATCATTTAGTTACTTAGATTATTGTAAATCGGATTAAGATAATCAAAACATTTATAGCAATATATTAATTAATTTTAATTACCTAGATATTTTTTTTGTCAAAAAAACAATTACCTAGATTATTCTAAATTGGATTAAGATAATCCAAACATATATAGTAATATGTTAATTAATCATTTAATTTTAATCATTTAATTACTTAGATTATTCTCTTTGATGATTGGACTGTTAAAATTAACAACATAAAAGTGAATTATACAAACAGTAACTTAATTTAGGGATACGTAACAGTAAAATACTTAAACTTTAATTTACGATATAAAATCCATAATATTTAATTTAAATAACTTAAAATCCCATGTAACCTCTAACAGTAGGTTTTTAGATAAATTATGCTAATGTGGCACTTATTATATTTAAAAAAATTATATTTTATCTCTCATAATTTAATAAAAAAAATTTAATTAAATAATATTTTGTAATTTATTTAAAAAAGAAACTACTTATTCATGGTTGAAATTAATAACTAACTTCATCAAATTTTTTTTAAAAAAAAGAGGAGAAATAGAATTAAAAAACCCAAAAGGAATTTGTAGCCTTGATCTTGTGAAACTTTAAATTGAATCAATCCTTTGTGCAAAAAAAATGATTCTTCTCAATTTTGGCCTCCTATGTGAATTTCTTGAAAGCTAAGATGGTTCTCTTATGTGTTTAGGATTCCATATATATGTTTCTGATGTGAAAACCCTAATGTTAAAGTCCTAGGAGGCTTAGGAACCCCCAAAAAGGGGAAGCAAATGTGATAACTTCTGTCTTCGGAGCATCATACAGCCTGTGTAATTTTATTAATTTACATGGGTCTGCATGTGATCCTTTGCTTCTTAAAACTTTGAATTTCCTTTCCACAAAAAGTTATAGCATCTAACCTGTATAATTTTACATAGCCCATGTAATTTTAGACTTTCAGAAATTAGCATTACATGGGCTATGTAATTTACTACACTATCAAAGACCGCCAAAACATAAAATTGAAGTTTTATCACCTTTCCAATAATGTTCATATCCTCTAAATTATTGAACCTTATCTAAAGAAATCCAAAAATCAAAGAATTAGCTGAACATGACGAACAACTAAAAACACATAAAAATAGAATAAAAAGGTAACTAAACATGTATAAAATACATGAATATAATAACCTAAATGCCTGTAAATTGTCACTAAATCAGCTAGCACTCAACAATGGCAAAAATTCTTCTTTTATGTGCATTATTTTTTTTTGAGTCTTATAATTCAAGGTGAATTAATTTCCAATGCTAGTTATTTTGTGTTTTTATATGATGCATTTTTTTTCCTTTTTAAATTTAGTCATAATCAAATGAGTTTTATGCAAAGAGGTAATTAATTTTAATTTTTGTAAAGAATTTATAATTGGTTTAGGATTGAGATGAAGAATTGTTTTTTTTTTTTTTTTTTTTTAAAAAAAACACATCCTTTTAGTTGTTATAGGAAAATGAAATTTGAAAGTATTTTTCTTAAGAATAATTTTGACAAAAATATAAAACAATTATTAAAGATTGTGTCATATATTTTGATTTTCTTTTATGTGCTTCGCATGTATATTTTATCTAATTTAGTTATCATCCGATTATGAAACTTGCAAGAAATTGCCAATGTGAAGGAGTTTCAAATATTACAGTTGTCTAGGCAAAAGTGCAAAAGAAGTGGCCGGTGACTATAACAATTAATTGCATTTGCACTAGAAAAGACATAAAATTAGACTATAAGGGATTTCAAGTGGTGAATATAGTCAACCCTCCATACTTAGGTAACCAAAATGATGATTGCATAGTTACTTACGATGGAGGAGTTCTTCCTGCAAAAGCTCAATTGGCATTCACCTATGTTTCGAACAGTCCATTTGGGTTTAGGATAATTAGCACCACAATTGCATGTTCTTAAGGGAATAATTTGAAGAGCTTGGGCGCTTATAATATGTAACAATTGTTTACTACACATTATATAGTTATAATGTGAATAGCACCAAGCTTGGTGAATCTTCAAATGCAATAGTTTACACATTTTTCATTTGTTCCTATAATTTATCAAATCCTTATATATTTCCATTGCATTAAAAGCCTTGCTCCCTATCCAGTTGGAGACACGCTACCCATCTCCATCTGCATAACTAAACCCATATAATTTTTTGTCAAACTGTTGTAATGTTGCATTTGATTATAATTTTGTTTTACACTGGAAAATTATTTGAAAATTTATAATTTAATTTTTCAAGTATTACAAGGTTATAATTTAATTTATTTATTTTTAATGAAAAATAATTTAATTTTTGATATATGTAATCTGTTAAAAAAAACACTTATTCGGTTAAAATTCATCATTAATAGATTGAAAATCTTAATAATTTAGTTCAATATATTTCACTATTTATAGTGGTTTAGTTTCTAAAATTTTAATATTTATAATAAATTTAGTCCCTCAAATTTAAATTAATTGCTTCGATTAAAGACTGATTCACAATGAATTGTAATTGAATGATTAATTTGAGACTACCAACATTTGAGATTACGATTTCTTTTTTAAATATTGAAGAAGGAAATTTTAATATTGCCTTGTCGATTGAAAATGTAAAGTAATTTTTTTTATACATATATTTTTAAGTCAAATGGATTGTAATAATAGCTATGAGCTATAAGTGGATGCGTACAGAACTTAGCTGACTTGTATTACCAAGAGGAAATACGTATTACAGATAAGCCTTAGTTGTTAGTTATATTTGATTAGGATTGCAGAGCTAATCTATATACAACATTATCTATACTGATAACCCTTATCGTTATACAACGATAGAAAGGCTAAAATTAGGGAGTTGTTTGTGCTTTACACGTAACTATAAAAAAATTTAATACATAGATAATACATAAATAATTTTTAATTTTAATATATAAAACTAAAATAACATTAAGACTAAAATTGATCTAAGAATGGTATTATAATAATGATTTGCAAGGATAGAAAGAATTATCATTTAGGAAGAAATACTTACTAATTAGCACAATTAATCTTTTTATGGGAAGTGAAGTGTGGCAATATTAAAAAAAATATATATGCAACATGGGAATACCATAAAAAAAAATGCTTTCTTTAGATAGATGAGAATATGATATTTTGAAAATGCCCATATGAGATATGTGGCGCCCCTTATCCGAGCGAGGAGTGCCACGTTTGGTGCCAGAGCATCTTATCTTATGCTGTCCTATTCATTGTTAATTTTAAGCTTATAGAAAATATGTGAAATTTTTTTTTTATATCACAATTTATTTCTGCGGATACCCGGGTAGAGCCCTCTTTGTTTAATTGGCATCTGGCGACTTCCACAAGTTATCTGTTAAAATAATACCATGTCTCATATTTCTACATATCATATTATCTCATTTCTGCTTATACAATCTTAAGTTCATTCATTTATTTCATTCATTCATATAGACATTCATATGCAGATATTCATAACTTTAATTACAATCCAAAATACAAACTTACAATTTTTATTACATCACAAACTAGTAATTACATCATGTTGATACACAATGAACCAAAATACTAGTCTATACATGGGCCCTACCAAAATACAAAATGACCAGTGAGGTAACTCTGGACAATGACAAATCTAGTCAGAGCTCTGTCAGACGCTACTGTGGCGGCTGCTGCTATGGCGGCTGTGTCGGGTGAGCCTAGTCTCCAGTACCTACACGATGGAAAAACCATACGCGCTAAGCTGATAGCTTAGTAGTGCATAATTTAAAAGAAATGTAATTAAACAATTAAAATAATCATTCTATGCTAAGTTCCGTAGTTTCTAAGTTATTTATGAATTTTCTGCACTTTAGAAGCAATTTAACTTAACAGTATCTTTTCTGGTTATTTCTTATACTTTCAGTCTTGATTTATTTATAACAGTGCCCAAGTAACCTATAACAGACTATAAGTGCTGGATACACCAGAGTATACTGGTTAGACAACCATATGTCTAGCCTGTATACACATGTTATGTCAGGCACTAGGCCAGCGGGTAGGCTTTCTAAGCCACAAATATCATTAGGCACAATGGCCAATGGTCAGGCATATAGCTTGTAGAATAATCATGTCAGACATACTTTGTCGATTAGTGATTATTCCTGTAAGTAGTACTGCTATCTGTAGTCTGTAATTGGTATACCAATTGATCCATACAATATACATAAGCCTAGGTTTACTTTGGGCAATTTAGCATTAGTAACTTCTTAGTAGGCTTTTCATGTCATTTTGTAGTGGGAAGGTGGGTCCCACATACTCGTTTAGTGTAATGTTGTGACGCCCCTTACCCGTCTACTATATAGCCGAGCAAGAAGTGCCACATTCGGTGCCGGAGCACCCTATCTTGTGTTATCATATCTATTATAAACTTTTGATGTCATTTAAAACATATATTCTATGTGTAGAATTTTTTTTTATATATTTTATTTCTATGGAGACCTGGACAGAGCCTTTCCTGTTTTATTAGCATCTGGCGGGTTTCCACTAATCACCTGTTACATGTCCATATCATATTCTCTTTTATCATATCATTCACAACTATTTATGAGATCTCAAAATGAAGTATCATCTATTGCATTCATATGAAAATTCATAGATAATAAATTACAAGTTTTCATTTTAATCTCAAGTTTAACTATAAGTCCAAAATGCAATACATCATGACTAGACATAATAAATGAAAATACTAGTCTATACATGGGCCCTACCAAAATATAAAAGATCGGTGAGGCGACTGCGGGCGATCCGGTCGAATGCAGTGAGCTCTGTCGATGCACTCTTTTGATCTCTAGTACCTACGCGATGGAAAACCAACGCTCTAAGCATAACGCTTAGTTGTGCATAATTTATAATAACAATAATTTAACAATTGAAATAATATCTGCAACTCATAATTTCTGGGTCTTTTATATTTTTATTGCTCTTTAGAAACAATTAATATTATCGGGATTTTTTATGATTACTTATTGTATTTTAAGTCTTAATTAATTTTTATCAGTGTCCAAGAAACCTATAACAAATTATAAAAGCTGGATGCACAGGTGTACACTGGTTAAACAGCCATATGTCTATCCATTATACGTCTGTCAGGCACGAGGCCAGCTGTCGGGCACGAGACCAGCTGTCAGGCTTGTAAAGCCAGAAATAAAGTAGGCACAATGGCCAGTAAGTAGGCATATAGCCTGTAGAACAATCATACCAGACATATATTGTTAGTTCATGATTTTCTCGGTAGGCAGTACTGCTATTTGTAGTCTCTAATTGCTATACCAATTTATCCAAACTAAATAAATAAGTCTAGGCATACTATGGGCAATTAAATATTTTTAATTATTTTAGCACTATTTACTATTACTATTTTCTGATACTGTTAATTGGTACCATTAATTTCATATTAATAGGACATTAGTCCCAATTTACATATTCATATCTTTTTTAATACTTAATCATCCTCATGAGTATTTTAATTATCATATATAGCATTTTTTCCCCATGAACCTTTCTTTAGGTTAATTTTGATGTGTTATATTTATCTAGGAATTTGACTAGGTTAGGATGTCTATTTGGTCACACTTCCTTCATAACAAATGCTCCTCTATGTTTAAACTTGAATTTTAGTTTTTAATCACTGAATTTGGGGTTATAGAACTCAAGTTTTGTCAAAATACCATAACTAGTCCCTTTGCCTCTAAGCTGTCCAGAATTTACAATTTCTGGTCAATAAACTTTGACTAGTCATTTGATCATTTTATGGTCATTTTTAGACTTAGGTTCCTTCATAAGATATGTTCCTCTATGTCTTAGGGACTCCCAGGTACAATTTCATAATTTTTCAAGCTTGGTATAGTGAGTTATAGTCAGTGTATTAACCTGGACTCTTAGTCTTATAAAGGCAATAACCAACTTCAGAACAGTATGTTTGACCCTCTTTTTAGGATCTTTACACTTAGAATTTGGCAAAGGTGTCTAAATCAATGTTGTAGCCCTAAGTTATCATGTTTCCAGATCATATTGGCAAATCTCAAATGGAATTTCCTAGTGGGAGTTATGGCCAAATGAACACACGGGTATCAAATGGCATTCTAGGTTCAACTTAACATTTTCCAGATTTCAATTCTTAATTTTGGCTAATATTTTCCCTAGAATGAAATGGTTTCTAGAGCTTGGTCAAAACATAAAAATTGTTGTGCTATATCTTATAAAACTTTTGGCACTAGTTTCACTCAATTTGCAGCTTTGGAGACCAAGTTATGGCATTTTTGCTAAAACTGGTCAAGCATACCAAAGGAACAGTATTTTGGACAATTCCTGGGTTGGCAGTTTTAGTGACTCAATTTGTGCTAACAATTTGAATTGGTTAAAGGAAAAAATGGGTCAAGTGGTCTTCATGAAAAGTGTATCCCTATATCTAAGCTTTCCATTGATGTAAATTTTAGGTCATTTGGATAAGTATAGAGAGAGTTATGACCAAATGAACACATACTGTTCATTTGGTAATTTTCTGGGTTGGCAGTTTTAGTGACCCAACTTATGCTAACAATTTGAATTGGTTAAAGGCAAAAATGAATCAAGTGGCCTTCAGGAAAAGTGTAGCCCTATGTTTAAGCTTTCCATTGATGTAAATTTTAGGTCATTTGGACCAGTATAGAGAGAGTTACGACCAAATGAACACGTACTGTACATTTGGTCATTTTCTAAGTTGGCAGTTTTGGTCATCCAGGTTTGGGCAGAGAATTGGTCATGATTTTGCAAAATTTAGGCATGGCATCCACATGAAAAATGGGCTATTTTGAGTCTATTTTCACCTCCAATTGGACTCATACCAATTGGAGTCACACATTTTCAGTTATGAGTCGATAAACCCACTGGACTCATTGAGTCCAAACCTGCAGAAAATTGAACACTCCCAATATCTCAATTCCTTCAACTTCCTGACTTCAATTTGCATGCAATACACTTCTATAAGCAACAATCTCAACTCAATAGGTCAATTTCAATATTTACACCAAGTCCTCAAGTATTTACACAAACCCTAGTTTTCAAAGTTTTAAATTTTCACAAACACTACACAATGAAACACCCAAATATTTCAACTCATCACACATTCTCATGGAACCATTTTTCATCACTTAAAAGCAATAAACTTCAAGTTCCATGGCTGCTAAAAATTCAAGGGTTCTTTCCTCTAGAAGAAGAGGGATTAGTGCACTAACCTTACTTGAGCTTCTCTAACTTCAAATTTCTTGCTTCCAATGGGTGTCTATAGCTTCCTTAGGGTGTGGGGAGTATTTTTTGTAAAGTGGGCTATGGGTTTTGGTGTGTAGAAGCTTGGGAAATTAAGCTTGGAAGTTTGACAATAATGGAGGAAATGAGGGAAAGAGAGAGAGAAGAAATGGAGGAAGAAGATAGAAGTGGGTGGGAGTTTGTTCTCTAGTGCCTATTTATAATTTTTTTTGAATTTTCCTAAGCTTTTTCTTTTCTTTTCTTTTCTTTTCTTTTTCTTTTCTTTTCCTTTCTTTTCTCTTCTCATTTTCCTAATCTATTTCATAAATTTTAATTAATGTTAATTATTTTATTCTCTATTTTTTTTTATTTTGACATTTAGGTCAAAATTCACCTTTGGGGGTGAAATGACCAAAATGCCCTTAGTAGTGCATATTGGGTTATTTTTATTATTTTTGTACCAATTTATAAATTCTCTAAACTTTAATTTATTTTTTTTCTCTACATTTTTTCTATATTTTCTTAACATTTATTTATTAAATTTATGTCTCCTCACTATAGTCTAGGTGTAGTTCCAGATATTATAACTATCCGAACAGACATTAGTCATCGGAACAGTAAAATGTACGGACTACCTATGGTGAGGGCGTTACAAATGTAGTGATAACAGAATTTTTGTGTCAATGTGTAATGGGAAAGTAGGTCTCACATACCTGTCTTAAGTAATTTAGTATATAGTGACTTAGTAGGGATAAGCCAATAATGTTTTCCAAGAACCTTTCTTTAGGTTCAGATTTGGGATTTTCACTTTGCATATGATTTTGGACAGTTTGTGGACACTGTTTGGCCCTATTTCCCAAAAGAAAATTGTTCTTCTATGTCTTGTCTTTATTTCCCTTTTTGAATCATGTCATTTGGATTTGTATAACTCAAGTTATGGTCAATTGACCATAACTTGGTCAATTCTGAATTTTGGTTCCCTTAATAGGCAGTTTTGGTGTTATACGTTGTTGATTTTATTTGAGTAAGTTGCTGCCATATTTGGGTCTACTACTCCTCATAGGAAATGTTACCCTATGTCTTATGGTCACTTAGAATTTTTTATTATAATTTTTCAAGTCTTTTTGTGTTACTTATTGTCAAATTATTGACCTAGTCTCAAGTGTCTAATGGAAATTAGGTTTCAATTAGGGCAGTAGATTTGACCCAATATTTAGGCTATTTGCATTCATAAGGTGAGGAAGTTTCCTAAGGCAAAATTGGAGGTCTAATTCTTAGCTTTTCAGAATGGTATGGCTCATTTTGCTTGAAGACTTATAGTAGGAGTTATCCTTAAAACACTTTGTTGGAATTAATGGTCATTTGAACCATTTCCAAATTTGGTATGCCAACTTAATCAAGTTAGTTGACCTAGTTCCCTAAGTTTCTGGGTTTTTGGTCAAAATACCATTTTTGTAGACCTATGTCTTAGTGAAAATTTGACACTAGTTTCAGGGAATTTGGAGTTATATGGACCAAGTTATGGCTTCTTTGCCAAGACTGGTCAAGTGGTCCTTATATGGCAAATTTTGGGCAGTGTCAATTCTGGACAGATTTGGTACTTCAAATTAGACAAGCAATTTGGTTAGGTAAATGGCATTTTTGGGCTTTGTGTCCTCTACGAAAGTTGTAGCCCTATGTCTAAGCTTTCTAATGATATAAATTTCAGGTCATTTGGACCTGTCTACAGTGAGATATGACCAAAAGAGTGAACACTGTTCAATTGGTCATTTCTGGGTTTACTAAAATTGCATATCCGGATTTGGTCAAGTTTCATGTCAGTTTTTAGGTGGAATTGGGACATGGTTTCTATGTGAAAGTTGGAGTGTTTTAGGTCATTTTTCACCTTCAATTGGCCTCATACCAATTGGAGTCACACAAAGTCAGTTTTAACTCAATTCACATTTTGTTTTCAACAAGGCAACAACCTGCAGAAAATAACACTCCCAATAATTCATTTCTCCATCTCCCAAACTTCAAGTATACATTCATGGCACTTCTAATATCACCAATTCATCTCAACAATCAATATCTAGCAGTATACACTAGTCTACAATAAACAACTCAACACCCTAAATTTAATTTGGTCAAGGTCAATAATATGTGCATGGAACAATTGATTAGTGTATGTAATTTCAACTCCCAATGCCTAATTCATTTCCATATATCCATGGACACCATACTTCATCATTTAAGTCATGAAATTACATATTTTCTATGCTCCTCAAGGCTGCCAAATTGGGCAGTAGCCTTAATTACTCACAATTATTCAAAGCCCTAAGATAAAGTATCCAAATCAACACTTATACATGCAATTTGATTCCTATACTCTTAGTAACCTTAATCAACATTGCAATTCACCAATTATGTGTCTAATTTAATAACTAATTAAGCTAATTAGGGCTGCCAAATTGGGCATATTCAAGTCTAAAGAAAATCCCCAAATTTTTAGGGTTACAAACCCTAATTCACAATTAACTTCAAACACCAACATATAACCCTATCCTAATTCATGTACTTAGCTTAATTAACATTTCTAAACATCAATTTCACAAAAAATTAAACAATTTCCCCCTAGTTCCATGGCTGCCAAATTAGGGTTTCCTAATTACCCATCAATTCCTAAAATTTTCCTAACACACTAACTCAATTAACCTTAAAATCAAGAAATTAAGAGAGGGAAGTAAGGGATTATGCACTAACCTTGGATGGCAGCCCCTTGAACAGCCCAATTTAAACTTCTACCTTCTCAAATTAGTATCAATGGCTTCCTTTTGATGTCGGAAACAACTTTGGTGAAGGGAATTTTTGTGGATTATGGCTAAAATCCAAGCATGCAAGTGAAACAATTCAATGGGGAATGAAGCTAGGGTGGCGGCAAGGTGAGATGAGGGAGAAGAGATGAGTTTTCTCTTTCCTTTTTCTGCTTACTTAACTTTTTACACCCCCCTCCACTAACTTAAAATAATAATATAATACTCAAAGTTTCTAAATTCCTAATTAACCCTACTTAAGTCCCCTTTAATTGCACTAATGTAATTTCATGTTTTCATGGGGGTTTTTATGGGATTTTCTAAATTTAATACCACTAATTTTTAATGATATTTTTGGTCAAAAGTCAACTTTAAATGTCAAATGACCAAAATGCCCCTCTTCGGGTTAAAGTCCCTCTTTTTCGAATTTACTGATCGGACAATTTCTCTAAATTTTTACACTGTCTATTTTTATTTTTATCTTCACTTTTATCAATTAATTAAATTATTCTTGACATTTTTAATGCCATTTACACCTCGGTAAATTTTTAATTAAACCCCAGAATTTATTCCTAGGGTTTCTCGGGGGTCCGGGACACTGCTCTTTTAGCCTAATTTCGTTTTAAGTTTTTTATTTTATCTTAATTTTTCTTGTATTTTTTTATCATGTATTCTATCATTTCATGTGTTCTCACTATCAATTAGATGTAGTTCCAGACACCCTGACTGTCCAGACAAACGTCAGTTGTCAGGGTAGTAGAATATACGGACTACCGACAGTGAGGGCGTTACAATATAAAGATAAGATGGTGAACTTGAATAACAAAATTAGAAAAAATAGTGTCAATATGAACACATTTTTATCATTTCAAGAAGGTTTTAAATTTAAGGTTTATTTTATTTCATGGAAAGTAATTTGTATATGTAAAATGTTTTGCATGGATAATATTTTTTAAAATAATATTTTTCATGAAAATATTTTCTGTTATTTAGTTTTAATATTAACTATTAAAAATGTGTTTATATCATATAGATTTTATCATATTTTAATCAGATTATAAAAATTTAAAAAATAAAAAATGACTTACTATTTCCTTAAAAATTACTTAGTTTTCCCTTTAATTAGAAAATATTTTTCATTAACTCATTTTTCTGAATACACAAAACACCAGAAAATAAGAAAAATGTTTTCTAGAAAAATATTTTTCGTGAAACAAACAAAATATGAATTTTTTCCTTTTAAAATATGACCTTTTTCCTTTTCTAAAAGCAAACATGATTTTTTTTTTTAATTATGTTGATTGGATTAAAGATACTTGTGGACCGACAATAACTCATAATAATAGATTTAAATAAATTTTTACAGTCAATAAAATTTAAATTAATATTTATAATCAATATTTAAGGTAAGAATAAATATTTTTAATAGAATTTTTTTTTTATTTTTACTTAAACTAGATCTACTATGAATCAAGACACAAGATATATTGGGTCCATGATAAACTAAGTCTAGCTAAGAATTTTTTTTTTTTTTACTTAAACTAGATCTACTATGAAAATTTATTATTGAATCCTAATAATATTTTTGCATTTAATACATACCACAATAGTTATCTCAAAAAATTATATAAATGGCTGAAGTTTAAACCTCACGTTGCTTATCATATGTTCAAAAACAAAAAGAGAGCTTAGCTTAGCATTCAACGATGTCGAAAAATTTTCTTTTATGTGCATTATTCTCTCTAAGCCTTATCACTCAAGGTACGTGAATTATTTTCTCATACTAGTTGTGATGCATTATTTTATATTTTTGTCAGGTTTTTTTCACTTAGTATGTCTCTTTTAAGTTCGGTGTTTCAGGAAAACCTGATGGGTGGGTTTAGCTATAGAGCTATATTGCTATTTTTTTTTTTACATTTATTTATTTTAATAAAATTTAATGATGATAAAAAAAAGTTATATGCGAGAGGTAATTAGTTCTAATTTTTTGCCTATAAATCCTATTTTTTATCGGTAAAAATGAGTTACATGAGAAGATGTTTATCATATATACTAATTTTTTATATGTGCTTCACATGTATATATTATGTAATTTAGTTATCATCCAATTATGAAATTTGCAGGGAATTGTCAATGTGAAGGAGTTTCAAGAATCTCAATTGATCAAGTGAGAGTGAAAAATAATTGGAAAGTGACAATAACAAATAATTGCATCTGCGTTCAAATAGGCATAAAATTAGACTGCAAAGGATTTCAAGCAGTGAATACAGTCAATCCCTCATACTTAGAAAAGCAGAATGATATTTGAGTTTATTTCTTTAATTACTTAAATTATTCTAAATCTGTTAAAATCGCATTTAAGCATAAAAGTAATTAAGCATAAAAAACATATAAATTGCAATTCAATAATAAAAATAAAAGAAAAATCATGTTGCATGAGTAAATATTTATTATATATATATATATATATATATATGTATGTATGAAACCCAAATGGACTATCCGAAGCATAGGTGAATATTACATACAATGGAGGAGTCCTTGGTCCAAAAGCTTTATTAGAATTCACCTATGCTTCGGATAGTGCATTTGGGTTTCATATATATATATATATAATAAATGTTTAGTCATGCAACATGATTTTTCTTTTATTTTTATTATTGAATTGCAATTTATATGTTTTTTTTTTTATGCTTAATTACTTTTATGCTTAAATGCGATTTTAATAGATTTAGAATAATTTAAGTAATTAAAGAAATAAAATGGACTATCCGAAGCATAGGTGAATTCTAATTAAGTTTTTGGACCAAGGACTCCTCCATTGTATGTAATATTCATCTATGCTTCGATAGTCCATTTGGGTTTCATATATATATATATATATAAAATAAATGTTTACTCATGCAATATGATTTTTCTTTTATTTTTATTATTGAATTGCAATTTATATGTTTTTTTATGCTTAATTACTTTTATGCTTAAATGCGATTTTAACAGATTTAGAATAATTTAAGTAATAAAAGAGATAAACTCAAATAATTTAAATTAAGATCAAAATTAAATGAAACTCATTTGAGATTTTAGAAGGTAATTATCATTTAATGAAAAATATTATCATTATTCTTATGGATTTACCTTAAATAATGATAACAAAAATATGTTTATTATTATTATTAGTCAATAAATTTCGAATCTAATAAAAAATAATATTGATACAAAATATTAATAAAATCATAATATGAAAAATCCAAAGAGTCATGAAATCATATTTCTTTAACTCAAGGGATTGTCACTGGCTAGATTAAATTAAAAAAAATATATAATTAAAATAAAATTGTGGTTAGTATATGATTATTTTTATTTTTTTAAATGAGAAAATCTATAAATTACTTTCATTTTTAAATGGCCTTAAAACTATACTGAGAACTTTTAAGTCATAGATCATTGCTATATTTTTTTTTTCCTTTTCCATATAAAAGCCAAATATTATTATAAAAATGGAAACAAAAATCGTGATTTTTATTAAATTTTTAGATTTAAAATAATTTAAATTAAAATCAAATTTAAATGAATCTCATTTGAGATTATAGAACATATATGCCCATATATTAATATAATTATCATCTAATTACTTAGATTATTTTAAATTTGACTGAGATAAATTAAATTTGAAATAGAATCTTATATTTTTAATTTTTCATGTTTATAATTTTTTGTTTATATTTTGAGCCAAGAATCTTTTTTTTTTTTTTTTACATTAATAATAAAAACAAATAATTTTTCTGTTTTCAGTGCTCATAATTTTTATTAAAATTTATTGAGAAGTAAATGATTTGAATGATTAATCTAAAATTATAATCCAATTGAAATTCAAATTTAAAATTGACATAGATGTTTAGATTTTTTTAATCCAATTGAAATTCAAATTATACTTTAAAAAGATGATATTTTATATTTAATTTAAATGAGATCTTAACATATTTGGAGTAATCTAAGTAATTAAAGAGAGAATTCACTCATTGCAACATTAGAGGTTTAAATGCTAGAGTAAAGGGAATTACCTGAATATCACTATGATCCGAATGTGAAAAATCATGTATTTAAATAAAAAAAAGTCAAATAATTTAAATTAAAATCAAATTTAAATGAATCTCATTTGCGAATATAGAATCCAAATATATATAGCAATATATTAATAGTCATTTAATAATATAGGTTATTCTAAATCGGATTAAGATAATTCAAACATATATAGCAATATATTTATATATTTATCATTTAATTACTTAGATTATTCTAAATCTAATTCAGATAAATCGACAGCCTTCTGTTTCGAGATTCTGTGTGATTTAGTTTTTTTTTGTTTTATTTTCCTTTTTTCCAAAATAAAAAAATATAATTAAAATAAATTAATTTTGAAATAGCATCTTATATTTTTTATTTTTACAAATTTTTATTTATATTTTGTGCCAATATTATTTTGATTGGATTAAAGATACTTGTGGGCTGATAATAATTCTTAATAATAACTTTAGATTAATTTTTTATGATCAATATTTAATGTAGAAATATATTTTTCAAATTTTATTTTTTAAAAATCTTATCTACATCCAAGATATACATCTAACCATTATACAGTCGCCACATTTTATAAAATCATGGTGAATCCTATATAAAATCATGCTAGGACATATTTAAAATTATAGTTTATTAAAATTTTATTAGTTAACGAGTGCACATATACTCGTGTGTACACAAATTTTTTTTTCTTTTTTATGATCAATCACCTAAAAATGTGGCTCTTTTTTTTTTTTTCCTTTTAAAAAGCAAGCACGATTTCTTTTTCAAATTTTGAAGAAGGAAATTTTAATGTTGTAATGTTGGATTTGACTATAATTTTGTTTTACACTAGAAAATTATTAGATAATTTATAATTTAATTTTTGAAGTATTACAAAATACAATTTAATTCATTTATTTTTTTTTAAAAAAAAAGCAATTTAATTGTTGATATATGTAATCTGTTAATAAAATAATTATTTGAGTAAAATTTATCATTTTTTTACATAAAATTTAGCAGTTCTTTAATAAGGATAATAAGAAGAGTGCAGTAAAATATTCTCATAAGAGAGAAAAAAAATACAAATATAGATAATTAAAATATTCTGTTTAGAGATGATCTAAATAGAGTAGAATAATCTTCCAGGTGAAAACTGGTCCTTTTTAATTTTAGACGAACAAATAACTCTTCTGCAATAATGCCCTTTCGGGATCTTGTTATCTTTGTGACCCATAAGAATAGAGCTACTGCTTCTGATTATTGCAAGCCACAGGCAAAGACAAGGAAATCTACAGGGCTAAAACCCTTGACTTTGGTTTTCAACAAAGGGAGAGCCCCTAAAGGAACAAAAACCAATTGGGTTATGCAGGAGTATAGATTAGAGGGAAAATACTCGGTGTATAATCTTCCTAAAATAGCAAAGGTCTTGTTCTTCTTCTGTTTCCCCTATTTTACTTTGTTTTGTTTTTTTATTTACTATGCCTTCTTGGTGCTGCTATTGAATATTGATGAATTCTCTTTCTTTATTTGCAGAATGAATGGGTTATTTGCAAAGTTTTCCAAAAGAGCTCTGGAGGAAAGAAAACCCATATTGCAGGATTGGTGAGGATGAGTTCATATGGAAATGAATTAGGGCCATCATCTTTATGGCCTCCATTGATGGATTCTTCTCCACACAACAGTGAGACAAGGACTTCCAAGGACAATACATCACACGTGACCTGCTTCTCCAAGCCAATGGAGGACCAAAAAGCCAAAGAAGACATGTTTGATAGCTTTGACAATACTTCTTTTCTCTTGACTTCCACGTCTTCTTCCTCCTCTTCCTCAGTTCTGTTTTCAAAAACCTGTCTTCCAAACTCTTTCTATTCCTCTCAAATTTCACCGAGTTTTGCAAACTTGCAGGACCCAAATTGCCAGAACAGTCCATCTCGAAGATGATGATTGAAAACCAAGGACCAAATATGAAGTAGGACTCAAAAATGGAGCTTTCACTTAGCCAGGATATATCTTCTGCGGTAATCGATCCTGAACTAGTTCACCGGTCCTTTGAAGGTCAAGAGGCTCCACCAAGTTCTGCTGGACCAATAGACCTTGATTGTCTATGGAGTTATTGCATTTTTTTTTTTTTTTGAAAATTGGAGTTATTGAACTTAAATTAGAGAAAATATAAAATATATTGAAATATTCCCTACATGTAAGAAATAGGAATTCAAGGCTTTGCATGTAGCATGAGCTATGAAGTTACTTTTTTTTTTTTAACAAAAATACAAGAATTATTAATATAAAAAAAGTATTTATATTTATTTCTTATTCAACAAAAATTAAAATAGAAGAATTATTAATAGATTGAAAAATGTAATAATTTAGTTCAATATATTTCACATTTTGTAACGGTTTAATTTCTAAAATTTTAACATTTATAATAATTTAATCCTCAAATTTAGATTGGTTGCTTTAACAAAAAAATTGATGAAGGATGAATTTTAATTGAATTATCATTTTGTAAACAGAAACATATCTCAACAATCAATTTATTTCACATTAAAAATTTAGTATTAAAAGGCTAAATTTTTTTATCATATTTTAAAAAACAAATTACAAAACATCAAAATTATTATTATTTAAACTACATCCTCAAATATAAAACACATAAAAAAAATCATTTCTTATATGAAAACTGTAATGCCCTCGCCGTAAGTAGTCCGTACATTCTACTGTTACAGTGACTAATGTCTGTTCGGACAGTCAGAATATCTGAAACTACACTTAAACTATAGTGAAAAGACCTAAATTAATGAAATAAATGTAAAAAAAAAATTAATAAATATAGGAAATAATTTTGGGACCCAATTTTAAGGTTATTTAGGTAAAAATGACATTAAAAATGTTAAAGAAAATTTAGAGAAAATAAAATAAAATTTAGAGAATTTATTAATTGATACAAAAATAATAAAAATAACCCGATATGCACCCCGAAGGGCATTTTTGGTCATTTCACCCCCCATAGGTGAATTTTGACCTAAATGTCAAATTAAAAATTGAGAGAATAAAATAATAAACATAAATTAAAAATTTATGAAATGAATTGGAAAATGAGAAAAGAAAAGAAAAGAAAAAAAAGGCTTATGAAATTTTAAAAAAAAATTTAAGTACACATAAATGTATATATATAAATACCCACAAGATACAAAACCCCACCAACCATCTTATTTTTCCTCTTCTCTCTCTCTCCTTGCCGTCTCCTTTGGTCTCTCCCTCCCCACCATTGTTATAAAGCTTAAAGCTTGATTTCCTCTTCATTTACCCATCAAAACCCATAGCTCTCTTCACAAACAATCTTCCCCACTCCATAAGGATTCTTTAGATACCCATTTGAAGAAGAGAAATTGAAGTTTGCAAGTTGGGTCACAAGGTAAGTGCAAAAATACCACTCCCTCTCTTCTTTAAATCTTGTAAGAATGATGAGATGAGTGAGTATTCCATGAAAATGAAAACGAATAAAAAGGAATTGAAGAACCCTAATTTCGGCAGCCATGAATCTTGTGAGGTTTGATGTTTTTAAATGATGAAAAATGGTTCCATAAGGATGTTTGAATAGTTGATATGATAAGAAGTATAAAAGAGTTGAGTTTGTGTAAATTGGGTGATTGGAATTAGGGTTTATATATATGTTGCAAGGACTTTATGTAAATGCTTGAAATTGACTTGGTTGAGTTGAGATTGTTGCTTATAGAAGTGTTATGCATGCCAATTGAAGTAAGAAAGATGGAGGAAATTGAAATTGGGAGTGCTTGTTTTCTGCAGGTTTTGGGACTCAATGAGTCCAGCATGAGTTTTAAGTTTTGAACCATAACTGAAAATATGTGACTCCAATTGGTATGAGGACTAAAATATGAACCTAGACCCAAAATAGCCCATTTTTCATGAAGAAACCATGCCCAAATTCTATCCAAAACTTGACCTAAATACTGCCCAAATCCGAATTACCCTGCACTAAGCCCAGAAAATGACCAAATGAATAGTTGGTCATAACTCCCTCTACACTAGTCCAAATGACCTGAATCTGATACAATTGAAAAGATTAGATATGGGGCTACAATTTTCATGAAGACCACTGAACCTAGAAATGCCAAAAACAAAACTAAATTGATGGCTCAAGTTGGGTTACAAAACTGCCCAGAATTAGGTTACCCAGAAACTGTTGGACCTAACCTCACCCGACCAGTTTTGGCCAAATGACCATAACTTGGTCTACAATAACTCAAATGCAATGAAACCAGTGGAAAATGTCCACAAGACACAGACCAAAACCCAGAAAATAAGAAAACTAGGTCAAATAGTTAAAATAAGTCACTGCATCAAAACCTACAATCTGACCAAACTTCACTTGACCCCAGAACAGTCTCTTAGTCATAACTCCCACTAGAAAATTCAATTGAGATGAGCCATACCTTTCCAGAAACTTGAAAACAGGGCTACAACTTTGTTTTAGGAACCTTCCTCAAATTATGAATTTAAGAATCTCAAAAAGTGACCTACAGTCACTATCCTGAACTAAGCCCCTGTTGGCAGAGGGTACATGAACCTAGGTCAGTTAATTGGTCATAAATAATTCCACAAAACTTGAAAACTTGTGATAAAAATTTCTCAATGATCATAAGACATAGGGCAACAATTTTTATGAAGATCACCATGCCTAAAAGTGACTGCAACCTGTTCCATTAATTAGGTAAATTTTAAGTCCAAAAGCTACCTAGTTAAGGAACCAGAATTTGGGAATGAGTTAGTTATGGTTATCTGACCATAACTTGAGTTCTAAAAATCAAATTGACATGATTTACAAGGAAAAATAAAGATAAGACATAGAGGCACAACTTCCATGAAGGAAGTGTGGCCAAACAGTGGCTACAAACTGATCATATGGATAGGCAAAAGTAAGACACAAAAATTGAAATCAAAGAAAGGTCCATGAGATAAATTATCTTATGGTAGGAATTTAACCCTAACAAGCCATTAAATACTAAACCACATGAAAGGGTATGTGGGGCTTATTTTCCCACTATAAAGTGGTATGTACATTTCAAAGAAATAAGTAATAATTTGTAATTGCTCAATGTGATATATAAAGTCAAAATAGTGAAACTGAACCTAAAGAAAGGTTCTTGAATTAAATTGTTTTTAGTAAGGACTTATCCAAAATAAGTCACTACATGCTAAAAGTACATGAAATAGGTATGTGGGAACTACTTTCTCACTACAAGGTGACATGAAATTAGTTGATACATAAAATAAAAATTTACTTAAATGGTTTGCTAAACACATAAGTCATAGGAAAATGCACTTGGAAACTATGTTTCCATCATATATGAAATAACAATACTATAAATATGTATAGTACATGACATAAAATAATGAGAGTGATAAATACATAAGTTATATGAATAAGTGCTTGGGACCTATGTTCCCATTATAATAACATGGAAATGGTATAAAGCATAGGTAGTACATGAAGTGAAATAAAAATATATTATGAACCCTTAATAGTACATAGCATGAAATAATAAAACTATAAGTGCTTAATAGTACTAATTTGCCTAAAGTATGCCTGGGCTTATATGTATATAGTTGGATTGATTGGTATACCAATTAGGGACCATAGATAGCAATACTACTTATAGAGCAAATCATGAACTGACAATATATGTCTGATATGATTATTCTACAAGCTATATGCCTACCCATTGGCCATTGTGTCTAACCTTATTTATGGCTTTACAAGCCTGATAACAGGCCTCGTGCTTGATAGCAGGCCTCGTGCCTAACAGCTGGTGTAACACCCCAAAGTTCGGTAGTGCGTTCTGCTGCTCCAGTGACCAGTGCTGTCCGGACAGCTAGGATGCCTAGAACCACACTTCAATATGAGTGAGGAGACATAAAATAATGAAATACAAGAAAAGAAAATACAAGAAAAACAAAGGAAAAATAATAGCAAAGAAGAGTAACCAAGTTAAGCGAGCCGGGAACCCTAGCGATGGGTGACCGCACCGGGAAGTCACGGCGTGGACC
The DNA here is from genome assembly GCF_030052815.1 of Hevea brasiliensis. NCBI lineage: Eukaryota > Viridiplantae > Streptophyta > Magnoliopsida > Malpighiales > Euphorbiaceae > Hevea > Hevea brasiliensis. The sequence goes on along the minus strand of NC_079500.1, from coordinate 18,950,915 downwards.
GTTGACTAGCTACGGATCATGGAACCACGGAAAACATTTTTAGGACTTAAATAGACCCGTATTGAAGAATAAATATCATTAGAAAGATCAACGAAACAATAAATAAGTAGTCCAAAGACAAGTGAGAAATCGAAAAACAGACAAAATCTGGTGTTACCGAAAAATCGGGAATGCAACCCGAACAGGGGCATTATGGTCATTTGACATCCCGAATTGTCTTTTGACCTAAATGTCCATTAAAAATAAATAATATTACACTTAGAAAATGAAATAAAAAATTTATTTGTTGGTACCTAAAGTAAATAGTAGAAATTAAGGGGTTAATGTGGAATAAAGGGAAATTAAGCTTATTATATGATTTAAACTTAGTTAGTGGACCACTAGGGATTTAATTAAGCATAAAAATGCGGATGTAAGTCCACTATACCCATCAGAATGTTCATCTTCTTCATTGTACCAAAGTTGCCGAATTGAAGGGTGAGAGAAACCTCCAAGGTTGTTTTGCATGAGCTCACTTAACCTCTCCATTTTCAACTCCAATCACTTAGGTTCCTTCATGAAAAATGGTCTACTCATCACAAGGAAGAGTTTCATACCAAATTTGAGAAGTTTAAGCAAGGTTTAACAAGCTCCAACCATAAGGTAAGTTAGCATTTTTGAAGATGGCTTTGTTAAATTTTGTATGCATGTTATGGGTGTTGGATTTGTGAAGAAAATTTTTGAGTTTGAAGAGTTATTGTTGTGTTCATTTTGGACAGCCATGTAGTCATGTATTTGATGAGATAATTGTGCATATATTTGATGGGAAATGATGTTGGTTATGGTGATTTAATAACCTAGTGAATTACTTCATATGTGTATGGTGATTTTTGCACTTGGATGGGAATTGATGAATTGTAGGACAATTTGGTGTTGAAGAACATTTTCGGCAGCCTTGGAACTCTTGGATAAGTATATGTGTTCATGAAGATATGGGCAGAATTGTGGCATTAAGGATAGATGGATATGTATATGAAATTGTTGTGTAAAGTGTATGTAAAAACTAGTAATGTTTATGTGTATGTGTAATTGTATTTGGACTTTGGAAATTAGAATTATATTTGGTGTGTTGAGGATAATTGTAATATGCCCAAAGTGATGTTAATGTAAAGTGGAATATGTTTTTGGTAATGTACCAAAACAAATTTGGTAGGAAAGTAAACATATTGCAAGGTAAGTGTGTGATTGATGTGTGTTTAAGCAAGGTAACTAAGGGCAGTGTACATTTTAGCCAATAAGTTTAAATGTGTAACCTCAATTGGTATGAGACCAATTGGAGGTGGAACTAGGCACAAAATGTGCCAACTTTCATTGAGAAAGCATACCAAAATTCTGCTTGCAAGGTGACCTAAGAAAATGACCAATTCGGATTAGGTACAATTAGGACCTGAAAAATGACCAATTGGGCAGCAGTGAGTGTTTAGGCCATAACTCACTCAAAACAGGTCCAATTGACCTGAAATTTTAACCATGAATAGTTAAGACCCATATCTACAAGTCTTATGAAGACACCAAAACCCAGAAATGACCATAAGCAAGTCAAACAACTTGCACAAGTTCGGGTCCAAAAACTAGCCGAACCAAAGTTGACCAAATTGACCTAAAATTGACCTAATTTGATGCCATTTGACCAGCAATAGTGTAATGACCATAACTTAGTCTACTTAACTCGGATTGACCTAAAATTTTGCCCCGCGTGCAATAAGACATAGATTTACAAGTTTGTAGTTTTGACCGAAACTCGAAAACCGAGGAAAATAGGTCGTCCGGCTAGGTTAAACTAGTATCCCGAAATCCAGCAATTTGCAATGAAATGCAAGAAAACACAATATACATAGAATTGAGTTTGGTAACACGTACCAAACCTAAAACCCTATCAAATGTGACATATTAATGACACCAAAACCTAATTTACCTAAAACGCATCGAGGGTCGGTATATTAGGTGATTGAGCAAATAATAGCCTTCAGTGAATTACTTATCGAACATTATCGTTAGAGACAATTTAATTTAGTACTGAAACACTTCAAATTGTGTTTCTCAGTTAATAAGGATTCAGCAAAAGGGAAAGAAATACTGAGTCAAGACCAGGAGACAAATATCAGAGGTTTGTGCACAACAACTATTTCTTTTGAATTATTTTCAATTGAAATAAATATTGACTATTTGTATATTATTGTTTTAAATTGTGCAAATGTATTTGAATGAATATTTATTGCTTGAAAAGCATTGTAAATGATTTGAAACTGTGAGAAATTATTTGAATGACATTGATGGATACTTATTGATTTAAAAGCATTGGAAATGGTTTGAAACCACAGCTATCATGTATATTGATTGTATTCCTCATTAGCTTGTCTAGTGGGACGAATTGAATTCCCTCTCTGGCTGAAGTGTTGAGGTGTGTGCCTGTTGAGGATGAATAGAATGAGTACTCATATTTTTGCTAGCTAGCTATGTTATTCCTCATTAGTCATTGACTTTTGGGACGAATTGAATACCTCATTAGCCATCGGCTTTTGGGACGAATTGAACTTTGAAACATGATTAAGCTGTGTGTGATTTATTGATATGTATTGTGAGATTGTGAAATGAATTTAAACTCTTATTGACATATACTGTCTTTTGAATTCAACCATGATCTGGCTTATTGAAATTATTGTGATATTGAGAAATGGAGTTTAAATTCTGTTTGACAATTATTATCTTGAAATTAACTATGGTTTTAAGTATCCACTATTTACATGACTTATGAATTGTGATTTAAATTGTTTTGGTTAAATGTTGTACTGCTGAGACATTGTCTCAAATGATAGCTTTATTCTTTGTCGCAGTAGACAGATAGACAGGCGTGATTAGGCTGCTAGTACCTCCGGCGAGAGACTACCGGGTATAATGAGTATACCAGTATTTTGTAATGTAATGTATGTTCACTGTATGTACATATTGTTTTTGGTTTTGAGCAGTTGTAAATAAAAATTGTACATTGAAGTTGTAAAATAATTATGAGTTATTTTAACTTGTAAAATTGTATTATATTTTCTCTATCTCAATTCTTGAAAAATTACTGTGAATTTGACTTGAGAACTGTGTTGGGTTGAGAAAAATGTTGAAGTTGAGATTTGGAAATTTATTGAAGTGCTTTTTACAGGTTTTCTGAAGAACTGTTTTATCCAAAATACAGATGGCACTCTGCCAAAATTTTTACAGAAACTCCAAATAATTCAAATGTGTTAGTTCTATCACTTCAGTTCAAAAAGGTTTTTAACACCTGTAAATAGTGCTCACCACTGTTAAAGAAGTAAGAAAAGTTTTTAAAATCCCTTGTAGTGTATTTAATGGATTATCAGTAGACGAAGTTAGTAATTTATTAGGTATACTACGGGATAATGTTATGCCTTACAGAGGGGTAGGGTGTGACATGTTTTAGTGGTATCAGAGCAAAGTTTTTAAATTCTGTTTTCACCTGTTATTTGAATATTCTTTCTTCATAGTACAACTGCTCAATATCATTGTTTGATACATACGAGACATTACATTATAAAAATGCACTAACGGAGGAAATCTCCTTGTGTTATTTGTTCAGAGATCTAAAATCCTCGCATTGAATATGGAAGAGGGTGATCGTTGATCGTCGATCTATTGAGGCCGAGGTGCAAGGGGATGCCCTGTGCCTACAAAATGTTAGTGGTTCAAGAAGACACCGGCCCTGCATCTGCAGTTTCTTGCTCAGTTCGCTCAGCAGATGGCTGCAATGTTTCAATAAATGGCTGGCAATGTACCTACTCAAGTCCCAATACAGACACCAGTGGTACAACCACAGTCTCCTACTAGGCAGTATGATAAATTAATGAAATATGGGGCTACAGAGTTTAAGGGGACAGTAGATCCTCTAGAAGCTGAACAATGGTTAGAGAGGATGGATAGGGTGTTCAAGAAACTTCATTGTACAGAGGAGCTCAGACTTGAATACTCAGTATCTTTGCTACAGAGGGATGCTTATGACTGGTGGAAAACCATTCCCCACAGTCTGGTAGAACCTGCAGTATTAACATGAAATGACTTTCTCAGGGAATTCAGACAGAAATATGTCCCTGATGCTTATGTAGACCAGAAGCTGTAAGAGTTCCTAAGTCTGAAACAGGGGAACAGATCAGTGGCTGAGTATGAAAGAGAATTTTCCTGCCTGAGCCATTATGCAGTAAGTTTGCTTGCTACTAGCAGGGAGAGATGCAAGAGGTTTGAAACTGGCTTGAAGCCCAGTATCAGAGTACAAGTGGTTGGTTTTAAACACACTAACTTCTCTGAACTTGTTTCTCAAGCCCTAGAGTTGGAAAGAATTGAGTTTGAGACTGCTCCTGAGAAGAAGAGATCAGAGAAGATAGAGAAAGAGGGAAAATCAGTAGAACAGAGTTCTAGTGGTCCTACTGGAAAGAGGAAGAACTATGGGGGACATGGCAGAGGTGGCAAGAAGTCTGGTAGGGGAAGATATTCAGGACAGAGACCTCCCCTATCTGGTCAGCAGAGTACCAGAGGTTCCTACCCTCCCCGCCAATGTGAAGCTTATGGAAAAAATCATGGTGGGATATGCTATAAGGCTATTGGAGCCTGTTATAACTGTGGAGGCACAGGACACTTTGCCAAGGACTGCACAAGTAGTCGCACAGTTGGACCACCTCCTACTACTGCAGAAGGGTCAGTTCAGAGCCCTGTCACTAAAAGTTCACAACCACCTAACAGAGGTAGAGGCAGGGGTAGAGGTAGCCCAGCAAGCAGCCAAGGCACGGTAAAACATTCAGAGCAAGACAGTGCTCCGGTCAGAGTCTATGCAATGAGACAGAGGGAAGAGGCCGAGACATCTGATGTTGTGGCTGGTACCTTCTCAACTTTTAACCAAAATGTGTTTGTGTTATTTGATCCGGGCTCTACCCATTCTTATGTGAGTGCTAGCATCATTGATTGCATTGCTGTTCCATGTACAAAAATGGACTTTGAGGTGCTAGTAACAAGTCCACTAGGACAGGAAGTCAGGGTTAATAGAATGTATAGAGATTGTCCTTTGGTGATCCAAGGACACACTTTCCTATCTGATTTCATTGAAATGCCCTTCAGAGATTATGATATCATCTTGGGCATGGATTGGTTAGCTAGGCATCATGCCATGATTGATCAGAGGTGAAAAGATCACTTTTGGCCTTCCTCGGTATAGTGATGTGGTATCTGAGGAGAGGCGATTATTGCCATCAAACATCATTTCGGTTGCACTAGCCGAAAAATGATCGTGAAGGGGTGTGAAGCATACTTGGCACATGTGGTAGACACCCAAGTGGGAGTCCAGATTGAAGGACATCCCTACAAGATATGACTTTCGGATGTGTTTCTGATGAATTGCCGGATTACCTCGGAAGGAGAAGTGCGATTTGAAATTAATGTTATGCACGGTGTGGATCCAATCTCCATAACGCCATACGAGAATGGCACCAGCGAGTTGAAGGAGTTGAAGATACAATTGCAAGAATTACTTGAAAAGGGCTTCATCCGCCTAGTGTGTCACCTTGGGGAGCACGGTGTTGTTTATTAAGAAGAAGGATGGTACTCTCGCTTATGCATTGACTACTGGTAGTTGAATAAGGTGACAATAAAGAACAGATATCCATTGCCTCGCATTGATGATCTGTTTGATCAGTTGAAGGGTGCAGCTGTATTCTCCAAAATTGATTTGCGATCTGGTTATTATCAGTTGAAGGTGCAAGATCAGAGTATTCCAAAAACTGCTTTCAGAACTCGGTATGGCCACTATGAGTTTCTAGTAATGCCATTCGGGTTAACAAATGCTCCAGCTACTTTTATGGATCTGATGAACACTATCTTCAGACCATACCTTGATCAATTTGTGGTGGTGTTTATTGATGACATTTTGATATATTCAAGGAATGCAGAAGAGCATGACAGACATCTGCGGATTGTACTGCAGACCTTAAGGGAGAAACAGCTATACGCCAAATTGTCAAAATGTGAATTTTGGCTGAAAGAAATCTCCTTTTTGGGACATGTTGTGTCAGCTGAAGGGATCAAGGTAGATTCTAGCAAGGTAGAAGCTATCCTTAATTGGAAGCCGCCCAGGAACATCACAGAAATTCGCAGTTTTCTGGGTTTAGCTGGATATTATCGTCAGTTTGTGAAGGGATTTTCTATGTTATCTTCTCCACTGACTAAGCTGCTTCGGAAAGATGTAAAATTTCAGTGGACTGATAAATGCCAACAAAGTTTTGATAAGTTGAAGAGGTGTTTGACGGAAGCTCCAGTCCTCACTTTACCTACTCCGGGTAAAGAATACACAGTTTATAATGATGCTTCTCACAATGGGTTAGGCTGTGTACTGATGCAAGATCGGAATGTCATTGCTTATGCATCACGCCAGCTGAAACCACATGAGAGGAACTACCCAACACATGATCTGGAGTTAGCAGCTATTGTTTTTGCTCTGAAGATCTGGAGACACTATTTGTATGGGGAGAAATGCTACATTTACACAGATCACAAGAGCTTGAAGTACTTAGGTACCCAGAAGGAATTGAATTTGAGGCAGAGGAGATGGTTAGAACTCATTAAAGATTATGATTGCTTAATAGACTATCAGCCAGGGAAAGCAAATGTGGTGGCTGACGCCTTAAGTCGCAAGACTATGGCAAGTCTCAGAGTTTCGCCTATGTCCATGGTATATGAATTGAAAGCACAGCATGCCAGTTTAGAGATTGACGATGAGGGACAGACATTAGTTGCTTAGCATGTACAGCCAGTGTTGATTGATCAGATCAGAATGGCTGCTCAGAGTGATGAAAAGTATCAGAAGCTACTGAAAGAAGTCCAGCAGGCCAAGAAACCTGAATTCTCTGTGAGAGAGGATGGTTTATTGCTACATCAGGGCAGAATGTGCGTTCCTAATGATGTTGAATTGAGACAAATCATTTTGAAGGAAGCACATGAGTCTCCTTTTGCTATGCACCTTGGTGGAACTAAAATGTACAGAGGGCTGAAAGAGCATTACTGGTGGATGGGCATGAAAAGAGATATAGCTGAATTCGTTTCCAAATGCCTAACTTGTCAGCAAGTAAAGGCAGAACACCAAGTTCCAGCTGGTTTGTTACATCCTTTGTCAGTACCAGAGTGGAAATGGGAACGAATAACTATGGATTTTGTTACAGGACTTCCAAGGACACAGAGTAGTCATGATGCAGTATGGGTTATAGTTGACAGATTGACCAAGTCTGCTCACTTTTTGCCAGTTCGGATGGACTATAGCCCGAAAAGATTGGCCGATTGTACATATATGAGATTGTAAAATTGCATGGAGTGCCAGATCAATTGTGTCGAGAGATCCTAGGTTCACTTCTAGATTCTGGGTAGTCTTCAGAGAGCCCTAGGAACTAGATTGAACTTCAAAGACAAAGATTCCACCCACGCATGCATGGCCACCGAAAGGGTTATTTAGATATTGGAGGATATGCTACGGGCTTGTGTGATTGAATTTGAAGGTAGTTGGGATACACACTTGCCTTTGATTGAGTTTGCTTATAACAACAGCTACCAATCAAGCATTGGGATGCCTCCATATGAAGCATTGTATGGCAGGAAGTGCAGAACTCCCCTATGTTGGGATGAGGTAGGTGAAAGGAAGATGATTGGGCCAGAAATTGTCCAGCAGACAGAGGAAAAGATCAGATTGATTAGAGATAGACTCAAGGCTGCATCAGACCGTCAGAAGTCCTATGTTGATTTGAAAAGAAGAGATATTGAGTACGCAGTGGGTGATAAGGTATTCCTTAAAGTTTCTCCTTGGAAGAGAATTATGAGATTTGGCAGAAAGGGGAAACTGAGTCCCCGTTTCATCGGACCATATGAAGTTCTGGAAAGAGTGGGTCCTTTGGCATATCGGTTGGCATTACCTCTAGAACTAGCAAGGATACACAGTGTCTTCCATGTGTCCATGTTAAGGAGGTACAGATCTGACCCATTTCATGTACTATCAGTTGAAGAGATTGAAGTAAATCCAGACCTCTCATATGAGGAAGAACCCATAAAAATTCTGGCTTATGAGGTGAAACAGCTGAGGAACAAACAGATACACCTGGTTAAAGTGCTGTGGAACCATCATTCAGGCCAGGAAGCTACTTGGGAACGTGAAGAGGATATGAGGAGACAGCACCCTCAGCTGTTCAGAGACTAATGCCAGGTAAAATTTCGAAACGAAATTTATTTTAAGAGGGAGAGAATTGTAACACCCCAAAGTTCGGTAGTTCGTTCTGCTGCTCCAGTGACCAGTGCTGTCCGGACAGCTAGGATGCCTAGAACCACACTTCAATATGAGTAAGGAGACATAAAATAATGAAATACAAGAAAAGAAAATACAAGAAAAACAAAGGAAAAATAATAGCAAAGAAGAGTAACCAAGTTAAGCGAGCCGGGAACCCTAGCGATGGTGATCAGACAGGAAGTCACGGCGTGGACCGTTGACTAGCCCTGGTCTTCGGGAAACCCTTGAAAACATTTTTAGGACTTAAATAGACCCTTATTGAAGAATAAATATCATTAGAAAGATCAAAGAAAAATTAAATAATTAGTACAAAGAAAAGTGAGAAATCGAAAAACAGACAAAATCCGGTGTTACCGAAAAATCAGGAATGCAACCCGAACAGGGGCATTATGGTCATTTGACATCCCGAATTGTCTTTTGACCTAAATTTCCATTAAAAATAAACAATATTACACTTAGAAAATGAAATGAAAAATTTATTTGGTGGTACCTAAAGTAAATAGTAGAAATTAAGGGGTTAATGTGGAATAAAGGGAAATTAAGCTTATTATATGATTTAAACTTAGTTAGTGGACCACTAGGGATTTAATTAAGCATAAAAATGCTGATGTAAGTCCACTATACCCATCAGAATGTTCATCTTCTTCATTGTACCAAAGTTGCCGAATTGAAGGATGAGAGAAACCTCCATGGGCGTTTTGCATGAGCTCACTTAACCTCTCCATTTTCAACTCCAATCACTTAGGTTCCTTCATGAAAAATGGTTTACTCATCACAAGGAAGAGTTTGATACCAAATTTGAGAAGTTTAAGCAAGGTTTAACAAGCTCCAACCATAAGGTAAGTTAGCATTTTTGAAGATGGCTTTGTTAAATTTTGTGTGCATGTTATGGGTGTTGGATTTGTGAAGAAAATTTTTGAGTTTGAAGAGTTATTGTTGTGTTCATTTTGGACAGCCATGTAGTCATGTATTTGATGAGATAATTGTGCATATATTTGATGGGAAATGATGTTGGTTATGGTGATTTAATAACCTAGTGAATTACTTCATATGTGTATGGTGATTTTTGCACTTGGATGGGAATTGATGAATTGTAGGACACTTTGGTGTTGAAGAACATTTTCGGCAGCCTTGGAACTCTTGGATAAGTATATGTGTTCATGAAGATATGGGCAGAATTGTGGCATTAAGGATAGATGGATATGTATATAAAATTGTTGTGTAAAGTGTATGTAAAAACTAGTAATGTTTATGTGTATGTGTAATTGTATTTGGACTTTGGAAATTAGAATTATATTTGGTGTGTTGAGGATAATTGTAATCTGCCCAAAGTGATGTTAATGTAAAGTGGAATATGTTTTTGGTAATGTACCAAAACAGATTTGTTAGGGAAGTAAACATATTGCAAGGTAAGTGTGTGATTGATGTGTGTTTAAGCAAGGTAACTAAGGGCAGTGTACATTTTAGCCAATAAGTTTAAATGTGTAACCTCAATTGGTATGAGACCAATTAGAGGTGGAACTAGGCACAAAATGTGCCAACTTTCATTGAGAAAGCATACCAAAATTCTGCTTGCAAGGTGACCTAAGAAAATGACCAATTCGGATTAGGTACAATTAGGACCTGAAAAATGACCAATTGGGCAGCAGTGAGTGTTTAGGCCATAACTCACTCAAAACAGGTCCAATTGACCTGAAATTTTAACCATGAATAGTTAAGACCCATACCTACAAGTCTTATGAAGACACCAAAACCCAGAAATGACCATAAGCAAGTCAAACAACTTGCACAAGTTCGGGTCCAAAAACTGGCCGAACCAAAGTTGACCAAATTGACCTAAAATTGACCTAATTTGATGCCATTTGACCAGCAATAGTGTAATGACCATAACTTAGTCTAATTAACTCAGATTGACCTAAAATTTTGCCCCGCGTGCAATAAGACATAGATCTACAAGTTTTTAGTTTTGACCAAAACCCGAAAACCGAGGGAAATGGGTCGTCCGGCTAGGTTAAACTAGTATCCCGAAATCCAGCAATTTCCAATGAAATGCAAGAAAACGCAATATACATAGAATTGAGTTTGGTAACACGTACCAAACCTAAAACCCTATCGAATGTGACATATTAATGAAACCAAAACCTAATTTACCTAAAACGCATCGAGGGTTGGTATATTAGGTGATTGAGCAAATAATAGCCTTCAGTGAATTACTTATTGAACATTATCGTTAGAGACAGTTTAATTTAGTACTGAAACACTTCAAATTGTGTTTCTCAGTTAATAAGGACTCAGCAAAAGGGAAAGAAATACTGAGTCAAGACCAGGAGACAAATATCAAAGGTTTGTGCACAACAACTATTTCTTTTGAATTATTTTCAATTGAAATAAATATTGACTATTTGTATATTATTGTTTTAAATTATGGAAATGTATTTGAATGAATATTTATTGCTTGAAAAGCATTGTAAATGATTTGAAACTGTGAGAAATTGTTTGAATGACATTGATGGATACTTATTGATTTAAAAGCATTGGAAATGGTTTGAAACCACAACTATCATGTATATTGATTGTATTACTCATTAGCTTGTCTAGTGGGACGAATTGAATTCCCTCTCTGGCTGAAGTGTTGAGGTGTGTGCCTGTTGAGGATGAATAGAATGAGTACTCATATTTTTGCTAGCTAGCTATGTTATTCCTCATTAGTCATCGACTTTTGGGACGAATTGAATACCTCATTAGCCATCGGCTTTTGGGACGAATTGAACTTTGAAACATGATTAAGCTGTGTGTGATTTATTGATATGTATTGTGAGATTGTGAAATGAATTTAAACTCTTATTGACATATACTGTCTTTTGAATTCAACCATGATCTGGCTTATTGAAATTATTGTGATATTGAGAAATGGAGTTTAAATTCTGTTTGACAATTATTGTCTTGAAATTAACTATGGTTTTAAGTATCCACTATTTACATGACTTATGAATTGTGATTTAAATTGTTTTGGTTAAATGTTGTGCACCACTGAGACATTGTCTCAGCGATAGCTTTTTATTGCTGTCGCAGGTAGACAGATAGACAGGGCAGCAGATTAGGCTGCTAGTACCTCCAGCGAGAGACTACCGGGTATAATGAGTATACCAGTATTTTGTATTTTGTAATGTAATGTATGTTCACTGTATGTACATATTGTTTTTGGTTTTGAGCAGTTGTAAATAAAAATTGTACATTGAAGTTGTAAAATAATTATGAGTTATTTTGACTTGTAAAATTGTATTATATTTTCTCTATCTCAGTTCTTGAAAAATTACTGTGAATTTGACTTGAGAACTGTGTTGGGTTGAGAAAAATGTTGAAGTTGAGATTTGGAAATTTATTGAAGTGCTTTTTACAGGTTTTCTGAAGAACTGTTTTATCCAAAATACAGATGGCACTCTGCTAAAATTTTTACAGAAACTCCAAATAATTCAAATTTGTTAGTTCTATCAGTTCAGTTCAAAAAGGTTTTTAACACCTGTAAATAGTGCTCACCACTGTAAAAGAAGTAAGAAAAGTTTTTAAAATCCCTTGTAGTGTATTTAATGGATTATCAGTAGACGGAGTTGGTAATTCATTAGGTATACTACGGGATCATGTTATGCCTTACAGAGGGGTAGGGTGTGACAGCTGGCCTCGTGCTTGACAGATGTATACAGGGTAGACATATGGCTGTCTAACCTGTATACTCCCGTGTATCCAGCATTATAGTTTGTTATAGGTTACTTGGGCCCAAATATACAGATATGACATGAAATACACCGATATGACATAAAATACACTGATACAATTCCAAAGACTCTAATATGAGTTTAAAAAGTTAGAGAATGAAATTAATACTCAGAAAAGATACTGATAATTATTTTATTTTCAAAGTACAGAAAAGTTATAAATGACTTAGACTGTATAAGAAATGAACGGAAAAGATACTGTTAAATTTAACTGTTCCCCAAGTGTAAAAAATTTATAAATGTCTTAGAATTGATGACAAATTCACTGATATGAGTTTAAGGAGACTGTAACACTAGAGTTTGGGAAAAACTATGTGATCTTCAGTAATGCCTCTCATAACGGGCTTGGGTGTGTTCTGGTGTAAGAAGGTAAAGTAGTTGCCTATGCTTCTAGACAGCTAAGGCCACATGAAAAGAACTACCCAACACATGATATGGAATTGGCTGTAATAATATTTGCACTGAAGATATGAAGGCATTACCTATATGGTGAGAAGTGCTACATATACATAGATCATAAGAGTCTGAAGTATTTGCTAACCCAAAAAGAACTCAATTTGAGACAGAGGCAATGGATTGAATTCTTTAAAGATTAGGACTGTGTGATCGACTATTACCCTGGAAAGGAAAATGTAATGGCTGACGCACTAAGCAGGAAGTCCATGATGGCCTTAAGAGCATTGAATGCTCAGTTGTCTGCAGCACAAGATGGGGCACTTTTGGCTGAGTTGCATGTAAACCTAATTTTGCTACAGCAAATACAAGAAGCACAGCGAAGGGATGAAAGGTTCGTGATTGTAATGGGTAGAGTTAAAGAGGGGAAGGAGACTGACTATGAGTTGAAAGAAGAAGGATGCCTGTATTATAAAGGTAGAATCTATGTACCAGGAGATGAGGAACTGAAGAAGAGTACCCTAAAAGAGGCATACAGTAGCTTCCATGCTATGCACCCAGGAAGTACTAAGATGCATCATGACCTGAAGGCATAGTATTGGTGGCCTGGAATGAAGAAGGAGATTGGTGATTTTGTGACCACATGTTTGACATGCCAGCAGGTTAAAGCTGAGCATTAGGTTCCATTAGGGTTATTGTAACCTATATCCATACCAGAGTGGAAATGGGACCGCATCACCATGGATTTTGTAACTGGGCTACCATTGACACAGAAGAAGCACGATACCATCTGGGTAATTATTGGCAGACTAACCAAATTAGCTCACTTCCTACCTATCAGAATCGACTATTCACTAGAGAGACTAGCATAAATCTACATAGCTGAGATAGTACAGTTACATGGAGTGCCAACATCGATTATATCTGACTGAGACTCGAGGTTTACTTTGAGGTTTTGGAAGAAGCTACAGGAGTCGTTAGGCACTCAACTGCACTTCAGTACAATTTTTCATCCTCAGACGGATGGACAGTCTGAAAGGGTGATTAAGGTAACTCATAAAACTTAGTAAATTATATAAATGATAAAAGATTGATAATAATGACATGACATGAATGACATGATAGGTGCTGGAAGATATGCTCTAGAGCTGCATTATTGACTTTGAAGGAAGTTGGGAGAGATATCTTCCTGCAGTAGAGTTTACTTACAACAACAGCTGCCAAGCCAGCTTAAAGATGGCTCCATATGAAGCCTTATATGGGAGGAGATGTAGACTCCCTTATGTTAGACAAAAATGGGTGAAGAGAAAGTAGTGGGCCCAGACCTGGTAAGGCAGACTAAAGAGAAAGTGAATGTAATGGCCCGACCCACTAGTGATATTGTCCGCTCTGGGCTGAAGCCCTCACGGTTTTAAAACGCGTCACTAGGGGTTACGAACCACCAACTTATAAACCCAGCATCTCTCCTGTGTTTTGCCTATGTGGGATTTGCCTAGGGTGTTACAATCCAGCCCCCTTATGGGACTCAGCGTCCTCATTGAGGTTTGCCCCACCATCGCTCAAGGTTGCACGCGGAGCGGCTCTGATACCATAAATGTAATGGCCCGGCCCACTAGTGATATTGTCCGCTCTGGGCTGAAGCCCTCACGGTTTTAAAACGCGTCACTAGGGGTTACAAACCACCAACTTATAAACCCAGCATCTCTCCCGTGTTTTGTCAATGTGGGATTTGCCTAGGGTGTTACAGTGAAGCTCATCATAGATAACCTGAAAGCCTCCTCAGACAGGCAGAAGTCATATTATGACTTGAGGAGAAAGGATATAGAGAATGAGGTTGGTGATAAGGTGTTTCTCAAGGTATCACCTTGGAGGAAAGTGCTAAGGTTTGGTAAGAAGGGTAAGTTAAGCCCTAGGTTTATTGGTCGATACGATGTCATTGAACATGTGGGTCCAGTAGTCTACAGGCTAGCTTTGCCACCTGAGCTAGACAAAATTCACAATGTATTCCATGTGTCGATGCTCAGGAGATACATATTAGATCCTTCAAATGTCATTTTATTAGAAGAGATAATTGTGGACATATGAAGAAGAACCAATCAGAATCTTGGCACGGGAAGTAAAGGAGCTTAGAAACAAGAGTATTCCACTGGTGAAAGTCCTGTGGAGACACCACAACATAGAAGAGGCAACTTGGGATAGCGAGGAGACAATGAGGCAGCAGTTCCCTCATCTCTTCATACCAGGTAAATTTCAAGGACGAAATTTTAATTAGAGGGAAAGAATTGTAATGCCCTCATCGTCAGTAATTCGTACATTCTACTGCCCCGGTGACTGACGTCTGTCTGGACAATCAGGGTGTCTGGAACTACACCTAAATGACAATGAGGACACATAAAATCATAGAATACATGACAGAAAAATACAAGAAAAATTAAGGTAAAATAAAAGACTTAAAACGAAATTAGGCTAAAAAAGCAGTGTCCTGGACCCTCGAAAAACCCTAGGAACAAATTTTGGGGTTTAATTAAAAATTTACCAAGGTGTAAATGGCATTAAAAATGTCAAGAATAATTTAATTAATTGATAAAAGTGAAGATAAAAATAAAAATAGACAGTGTAAAAATTTGGAGAAATTGTCTGATCGGTAAATTCGAAAAAGAGGGACTTTAACCCGAAGAGGGGCATTTTGTTCATTTGACATTTAAAGTTGACTTTTGACCAAAAATTCCACTAAATTAGTGGTATTAAATTTAGAAAATCCCATAAAAACCCCCATGAAAACATTAAATTTCATTAGTGCTATTAAAGGGGACTTAAGTGGGGTTAATTGGGAATTTAGAAACTTTGAGTATTATATTATTATTTTAAGTTAGTGGCGGGGGGGTATAAAAAGTTAAGTGATCAGAAAAAGAAAAAAGAAAACTCATCTCTTCTCCCTCATCTCACCTTGTCACCACCCTAGCTTCATTCCCCATTGAATTGTTTCACATGTATGCTTGGATTTTAGCCATAATCCGTAAAAATTCCCTTCACCAAAGTTATTCCCCACATCAAAAGGAAGCCATTGATACTAATTTGAAAAGGTAGAAGTTGAAATTGGGCTGTTCAAGGGGCTGCCATCCAAGGTTAGTGTATAATCCCTTACTTCCCTCTCTTAATTTCTTGATTTTGATATTAATTGAGTTAGTGTGTTAGGAAAATTTTAGGAATTGATGGGTAATTGGGAAACCCTAATTTGGTAGCCATGGAACTAGGGGGAAATTGTTTAATTTTTTATGAAATTGATGTTTAGAAATCTTAATTAAGCTAAGTACATGAATTAGGATAGGGTTATATGTGTGTGTTTGAAGTTAATTGTGAATTAGGGGTTGTAACCCTAAGAATTTGGGGATTTTCTTTAGACTTGAATCTGCCCAATTTGGCAGCCCTAATTAGCTTAATTAGTGATTAAATTAGACACATAATTGGTGAATTACAATGTTGATTAAGGTGACTAAGAGTATAAGAATCAAATTGCATGTATAAGTGTTGATTTGGATACTTTATCTTAGGGCTTTGAACAATTGTGAGTAATTAAGGATACTGCCCAATTTGGCAGCCTTGAGGAACATAGAAAATATGTAATTTCATGACTTAAATGATGAAGTATGGTGTCCATGGATATGTGGAAATGAATTAGGCATTGGTAGTTGAAATTACATACACTATTCAATTGTTCCATGCACATATTGTTGACCTTGACCAAATTAAATTTAGGGTGTTGAGTTGCATATTATAGACTAGTGTATACTGCTGGATATTGATTGTTGAGATGAATTGGTGATATCAGAAGGGCCATGAATGTATACTTAAAATTTAGGAGATGGAGAAATGAATTATTGGGAGTGGTGATATTAGAAAGAGCCGTGAATGTATACTTGAAGTTTGGGAGATGGAGAAATGAATTATTGGGAGTGTTATTTTCTACAGGTTGTGGCCTTGTTAAAAACAGAATGTGAATTGAGTTAAAACTAACTTTGTGTGACTCCAATTGGTATGAGGCCAATTGAAGGTGAAAAATGACCTAAAACACTCCAACTTTCATGTATAAAGCATGTCCCAATTCTGCCTAAAAACTGACATGAAACTTGACCAAATCCGGATATGCAATTTTAGTGAACCCAGAAATGACCAATTGAACAGTGTTCATTCTTTCGATAATATCTCACTGTATACAGGTCCAAATGACATGAAATTTATATCATTAAAAAGCTTAGACATAGGGCTACAATTCTTGTAGAGGACACAAAGCCCAGAAATGCCATTTACCTAACCAAATTGCTTGTCTAAGTTGAAGTACCAAATCTGTCCAGAATTGACACTGCCCAGAATTTGCCATATAAGGACCACTTGACTAGTCTTGGCAAAGAAGCCATAACTTGGTCCATATAACTCCAAATGCCCTAGAACTAGTGTCAAATTTTCACTAAGACATAGGTATACAAAAATGGTATTTTGACCGAAACCCATAAACTTAGGGAACTAGGTCAATTAACTTTATTAATTTGGCATACCAAATCTGGAAATGGTTCAAATGACCATTAATTCCAGCAAAGTGTTTTAAGGATAACTCCTACTATAAGTCTTCAAACAAAATGAGCCATACCATTCTGGAAAGCTAAGAAATAAACCTCCAATTTTGCTTTTAGGCAACTTCCTCACCTTATGAATGTAAAGAGCCTAAATGTTGGGTCAAATCTACTGCCCTAATTGAAACCTAATTTCTATAAGACACTTGAGACTAGGTCAATAATTTGACTATAAGTAACATAACATGACTTGAACAATTACAACAAAAAATTCTAAGGGACCATAAGATATAGAGTGACATATCCTATGAAGAGTAGTAGACCCAAATATGGCAGCAACTTACTCAAATAAATTTGACAAAGTATAATGCCAAAACTGCCTATTAAGGGAACCAAAATTCAGAATTGACCAAGTTATGGCCAATTGACCATAACTTGTGTTATACAAATCCAAATGACATGATTCAAAAAGGGAAATAAAGACGAGACATAGAAGAATAATTTCCTTTGGGGAAATTGTGGCCAAACAGTGGCCACAAACTATCCAAAGTCATATGCAAAATGAAAGTCCCAAATCTGAACCTAAAGAAAGGTTCTTGAAAAATATTATTGGCTTATCCCTACTAAGTCACTATATTCTAATTTACTTAAGATAGGTATGTGGGACCCACTTTCCCACTACACATTGACAAAAAAATTCTGATGTCACTACATTACACTAAACGAGTATGTGAGACCTACCTTCCCACTACAAAATGACATGAAAAGCCTACTAAGAAGTTACTAATGCTAAATTGCCCAAAGTAAACCTAGGCTTATGTATATTGTATGGATCGATTGGTATACCAATTAAGGACTGCATATAGCAGTACTGCTTATAGAAATAATCATAGATCGACAAAGCATGTGTGACATGATTATTCTACAGGCTATATGCCGGACCGTTGGCCATTGTGACTAATGATATTTGTGGCTTAGAAAGCCTACCCACTGGCCCAGTGCCTAATACTATTATAAATAAATCAAGACTGAAAATATAAGAAATGACCAGAAAAGATACTGTTAAGTTAAATTTCTTTCAAAGTGTAGAAAATTCATAAATAACTTAGAAACTGCGGAAATTAGCATAGAATGATTATTTTAATTTTTTAATTACATTTCTTTTAAATTATGCACCACTAAGCTATCAGCTTAGCACGTATGGTTTTTCCATCGCGTAGGTACTGGAGACTAGGCTCACCCGACACAGCCGCCACAGTAACATTTGACAGAGCTCTGACCAGATCTGCCACTATCCAGAGTCACATCACTGGTCATTTTGTATTTTGATAGGGCCCATGTATAGACTAGTATTTTGATTCATTATGTATAAACATGATGTAATTACTAGTTTGTGATGTAATAAAAATTATAAGTTTGTATTTTGGATTGTAATTAAAGTTATGAATTTCTGCATATGAATGTCTACATGAATGAATGAAATAAATGAATGAACTTGAGATTGTATAAGTAGAAATGAGATAATATTACATGTAGAAATATGAGACATGGTATTATTTTAACAGATAACTTGTGGAAATTGCCAGATGCCAATTAAACAGAGGGGGCTCTGCCCGGGTATCCACAGTAATAAATTGTGATATAAAAAAAATTGCATATATTTTCTATAAGTTTAAAATTAACAATGAATAGGATAGCATAAGATAGGGTGCTCTGGCACCAAATGTGGCACTCCTCGCTCAGCTACACTATAGATGGGTAAGGGGCGTCACATTTTAGTGGTATCAGAGCATAGGTTTAGGCGGTCCTAGACCAAGATAGATAGAAAGAAATAGTTGCATTACATGCATGAGCCTTTAAATAGAGTTGAGGTGATACTAATGCAGATATGTTCTTTGTTTGTTTTATAGGATCGATGGCATCTGATCCTTCAGAGCACAGACCTCCAGAACTAATAGAGGATGAGATAGAGAGTCACGCACTTGTACCTGCTCCTAGTAGGGAGCGAAGCAGCAGAGCAGAGTTCTAGTGATGCCATTTGGGCTAACAAATGCACCATCAGCTTTTACGGACCTAATGAACCGTATCTTTCACTCCTACTTGGATCGGTTTGTTGTGGTCTTTGTGGATGATATTCTGGTGTATTCTAAGAATCGAGAGGAGCATGATGAACACCTGAGAGTAATACTATAGACACTGTAGGAAAAGCAGTTATATGCAAAACTATCCAAGTGTGACTTCTAGTTAGATGAAATATCCTTCCTTGGACACATTGTATTAGCAGATGGGATCAGGGTGGATCCAAGGAAGATTGAATCAATTGTGGAATGGAAACCTCCCAGAAATGTAATAGAGGTCAGAAGCTTCTTGGGGTTAACAGGATACTACAGGAGATTTGTGAAGGGATTCTCCCTTATAGCAGCCCCACTGACTAAGTTACTGCATAAGAATGCAAAGTTTGACTAGAATGACAAATGTCAAGCCAGTTTTGAGAAGCTAAATGCTATGCTCATAGAAGCTCCAGTGCTGACACAGCCAGAGTCTGGGAAAAACTATGTGATCTTTAGTGATGCCTCTCATAACGGGCTTGGGTGTGTTCTGATGCAAGAAGGTAAAGTAGTTGTCTATGCTTCTAGACAGCTAAGGCCACATGAAAAGAACTACCCAACACATGATTTGTAATTGGCTGCAATAATATTTGCACTGAAGATATGGAGGCATTACCTATATGGTGAGAAGTGCTACATATACAAAGATCACAAGAGTCTGAAGTATTTGCCAACCCAAAAGTAACTCAATCTGAGACAGAGGTGATGGATTGAATTCCTTAAAGATTATGACTGTGTGATCGACTATCACCCTGGAAAGGCAAATGTAGTGGCTGACGCACAGAGCAAGAAGTCCATGATGGCAACAAGAGCATTAAATGCTCGATTTTCTGTAGCACAAGATGGGGCACTTTTGGCTGAGTTTCATGTAAAGCCAATTTCGCTACAGCAAATACAAGAGGCACAGCTAAGGGATGAAAGGTTCATGACTGTAATGGGTAGAGTTAAAGAGGGGAAAGAGACTGACTATGAGTTGAAAGGAGATGGATGCCTGTATTATAAAGGCATAATCAGTGTACCAGGAGATGAGGAACTGAAGAAAGGTATCTTGAAAAAGGCACACAGTAGCTTCCATGCTTTGCACCCAGGAAGTACTAAGATGTATCATGAACTAAAGGCACAGTATTGGTGGCCTAGAATAAAGAAAGAGATTGGTGATTTTGTGACCAGATGTCTGACATGCCAGCAGGTTAAAGCTGAGCATCAGGTTCCATCAGGGTTGTTGTAACCTATATCCATACTAGAGTGGAAATGGGACTGCATCACCATGGATTTTGTAACTGGGGTACAATTGACACAGAAGAAGCACGATACCATCTAGGTAATTATTGACAGACTAACCAAATTAGCTCACTTCCTACCTATCAGAATGACTATTCACTAGAGATACTAGCAGAAATCTACATAACTGAGATAGTACGGTTACATGGAGTGCCAACATCGATTATATCTGACTAAGACCCAAGGTTTACTTCGAGGTTTTGCAAGAAGCTACAGGAGTCATTAAGCACTCAACTGCACTTCAGTACGGCTTTTCATCCTTAGACGGATGGACAGTCTGAAAGGGCGATTCTGGTAACCCATAAAACTTAGTAAATTATATAAATGATAAAAGATTGATAATAATGACATGACATGAATGACATGATAGGTGTTGAAAGATATGCTTCGGAGCTGCATTATTGACTTTGAAGGAAGTTGGGAGAGATATCTTCCATTGGTAGAGTTTGCTTACAACAACAGCTACCAAGCCAGCCTAAAGATGGCTCCATATGAAGCCTTATATGGGAGGAGATGTAGAACTCCCTTATGTTGGACAAAAACGAGTAAAGAGAAAGTAGTGGGCCCAGACCTGGTAAGGCAGACTAAAGAGAAAGTGAAGCTCATCAGAGATAGCCTGAAAGCTGCCTCAGACAGGCAAAAGTCATATGCTGACCTGAGGAGAAAGGATATAGAGTATGAGGTTGATGATAAGGTGTTTCTCAAGGTATCACCTTGGAGGAAAGTGCTAAGGTTTGGTAAGAAGGGTAAGTTAAGCCCTAGGTTTATTGGTCCATACGATGTCATTTAACGTGTGGATCCAGTAACCTACAGGCTAGCTTTGCCACCTGAGTTGGACAAAATTCACAATGTATTCCATGTGTCGATGCTTAGGAGATACAAATCAGATCCTTCACATGTCATTTTAGGAAAAAAGATAATTGTGCAACCTGACTTGACATATGAAGAAGAATCAATCAGAATCTTGGCAAGGGAAGTAAAGGAGCTTAGAAACAAGTGTATTCCACTAGTGAAAGTCCTGTGGAGACACCACAACACAGAAGAGGCAACTTGGGAGAATGAAGAGACAATGAGGCAGCAGCTCCCTTAGCTCTTCATACTAGGTAAATTTTGAGGATTAAATTTTAATTAGGGGGGAAGAATTGTAACGCCCTCACCGTCGATAGTCCGTACATTCTACTGCCCCGGTGACTGACGTTTGTCCGGACAGTCAAGGTGTCTGGAACTACACCTAAATGATAGTGAGGACACATAAAATGATAGAATACATGATAGAAAAATACAAGAAAAATTAAGGTAATATAAAAGACTTAAAACAAAATTAGGCTAAAAGAGCAGTGTCCCAAACCCCCGAGAAACCCTAGGAACAAATTTCGGGGTTTAATTAAAAATTTATCGAGGTGTAAATGGCATTAGAAATGTTAAGAATAATTTAATTAATTGATAAAAGTGAAGATAAAAAATAAAAATAGAAAGTGTAAAATTTGGAGAAAATGTCCAATCGGTAAATTCGAAAAAGAGGGACTTTAACCCGAAGAGAGGCATTTTGGTCATTTGACAATTAAAGTTAACATTTGACCAAAAAGTCCATTAAAAATTAGTGGTATTAAATTTAGAAAATCATATAAAACCCCCATGAAAACATGAAATTTCATTAGTGCAATTAAAGGAGACTTAAGTGGGGTTAATTGGGAATTTAGAAACTTTAAGTATTATATTATTATTTTAAGTTAGTGGAGGAGGGGGTATAAAAAGTTAAGTGAGCAGAAAAAGGAAAGAGAAAACTCATCTTTTCTCCCTCATCTCACCTTGCCGCCACCCTAGCTTCATTCCCCATTGAATTGTTTCACTTGCATGCTTGGATTTTAGCCATAATCCGCAAAGATTCCCTTCACCAAAGTTGTTCCCCACATCAAAAGGAAGCCATTGATACTAATTTGAGAAGGTAGAAGTTGAAATTGGGCTGTTCAAGGGGCTGCCATCCAAGGTTAGTGCATAATCCCTTACTTCCCTCTCTTAATTTCTTAATTTTAAGGTTAATTGAATTAGTGTGTAAGGAAAATTTTAGGAATTGATAGGTAATTGGGAAACCCTAATTTGGCAGCCATGGAAATAGGGGAAAATTATTTAATATTTCATGAAATTGATGTTTAGAAATGTTAATTAAGCTAAGTACATGAATTAGGATAGGGTTATATGTGTGTGTTTGAAGTTAATTGTGAATTAGGATTTGTAACCCTAAGAATTTGGGGATTTTCTTTAGACTTGAATCTGCCCAATTTGGCAGCCCTAATTAGCTTAATTAGTGAAATTGGACACATAATTGGTGAATTACAATGTCGATTAAGGTGACTAAGAGTATAGGAATCAAATTGCATGTATAAGTGTTGATTTAGATACTTTATCTTAGGGCTTTGAACAATTGTGAGTAATTAAGGGTACTGCCCAATTTGGCAGCCTTGAGGAGCTTAGAAAATATGTAATTTCATGACTTAAATGATGAAGTATGGTGTCCATGGATATGTGGAAATGAATTACGCATTGGTAGTTGAAATTACATACACTAATCAATTGTTCCATACACATGTTATTGACCTTGATCCAATTAAATTTAGGGTGTTGAGTTACTTATTATAGACTAGTGTATACTGCTAGATATTGATTGTTGAGATGAATTGGTGTTATTAAAAGGGCCATGAATGTATACTTGAAGTTTGGGAGATGAAGAAATGAATTATTGGGAGTGTTATTTTCTGCAGGTTATGGCCTTGTTGAAAACAGAATGTGAATTGAGTTAAAACTGACTTTGTGTGACTCCAATTGGTATGAGGCCAATTGGAGGTGAAAAATGACCTAAAACACTCCAACTTTCATGTAGAAACCATGTCCTAATTCTATCTAAAAACTGACATGAAACTTGACCAAATCTGGACATGTAATTTTAGTGAACCCAGAAATGACCAATTGAACAATTTTCACTCTTTCGGTAATATCTCACTGTATACAGGTCCCAATGACCTGAAAATTATATCATTAGAAAGCTTAGAAATAGGGCTACAGCTCTTGTAGAGGACACAAAGCCCATAAATGCCATGTACCTAACCAAATTGCTTGTCTAAGTTGAAGTACCAAATCTGTCCAGAATTGACACTGCCCAGAATTTGCCATATAAGGACCACTTAACCAGTCTTGGCAAAGAAGCCATAACTTAGTCCATAACTGCAAATGCCCTGAAACTAGTGTCAAATTTTCATTAAAACATAGGTCTATAAAAATGGTATTTTGACTAAAACCCAGAAACTTAGGGAACTAGGTCAATTAACTTGATTAATTTGGCATACCAAATCTGGAAATAGTTCAAATGACCATTAATTCTAGCAAAGTGTTTTAAGGATAACTCCTATTATAAGTTTTCAAACAAAATGAGCCATACCATTTTGGAAAGCTAAGAAATAGACCTCCAATTTTTCTTTAGGCAACTTCCTTACCTTATGAATGCAAAGAGCCTAAATATTAGGTCAAAGCTACTGCCCTAATTGAAACCTAATTTCTATAAGACACTTGAGACTAGGTCAATAATTTGACTATAAGTAACACAACATGTCTTGAAAAATTACAATAAAAAATTATAAGTGACCATAAGACATAAGGTGACATATCCCATGAAGAGTAGTAGGCCCAAATATGTCAGCAACTTACTCAAATAAAATTGAAAAAGTATAATACCAAAACTGCCTATTAAGGGAACCAAAATTCAGAATTGACCAAGTTATGGTCAATTGACTATAACTTGAGTTATACAAATTCAAATGACATGATTCAAAAAGGAAATAAAGATAAGACATAGAAGAACAATTTCCTTTTAGGAAATGGGGCCAAACAGTGGCCATAAACTGTCCAAAGTCATATGCAAAGTGAAAGTCCCAAATTTGAACCTAAAGAAAGGTTCTTGAAAAACATTATTGGCTTATCCCTACTAAGTCACTATATGCTAAATTACTTAAGACAGGTATGTGGGACCCACTTTCCCACTACACATTGACACAAAAATTCTATTGTCACTACATTACACTGAATAAGTATGTGAGACCCACCTTCCCACTACAAAATGACATGAAAAGCCTACTAAGAAGCTACTAATGCTAAATTGCCCAAAGTAAACCCAGGCTTATATATATTGTATGAATCGATTGGTATACCAATTAAGGACTACATATAGCAGTACTACTTGCAGGAATAATCACTAATCGACCAAGTATGTCTAACATGATTGTTCTGCAAGCTATATGCCTG
This sequence comes from Hevea brasiliensis, assembly GCF_030052815.1. Taxonomy (NCBI): domain Eukaryota; kingdom Viridiplantae; phylum Streptophyta; class Magnoliopsida; order Malpighiales; family Euphorbiaceae; genus Hevea; species Hevea brasiliensis. The sequence continues at coordinate 18,926,146 of NC_079500.1, read as the reverse complement.
GCCGTTGGCCATTGTGCCTAATGATATTTGTGGCTTAGAAAGCTTACCCGCTGGCCTAGTGCCTGACATGACATGTGTATACAGGTTAGATATATGGCTGTCTAACCAGTATACTCTCACGTTTCCAGCACTTATAGTTTGTTATAGGTGACTTGGGCACTATTATAAATAAATCAAGACTGAAAATATAAGAAATGACCAGAAAAGATATTATTAAGTTAAATTGCTTTCAAAGTGCAGAAAATTCATAAATGACTTAGAAACTGCAGAACTTAGCATAGAATCATTATTTTAATTATTTAATTGCATTTCTTTTAAATTATGCACCACTAAGCTATCAGCTTAGCGCGTATGGTTTTTCCATCGCGTAAGTATTGGAGACCAGGCTCACCCGACACAGCCACCACAGCAGCAGCCACCATAGTAGCGTCTAACAAAGCTCTGACCAGATCTGCCATTGTCTAGAGTCACCTCACCCGTCATTTAGTATTTTGGTAGGGCCCATGTATAGACTAGTATTTTGGTTCATTGTGTATAAATATGATATAATTACTAGTTTGTGATGTAATAAAAATTGTAAGTTTGTACTTTGGATTGTAATTAAAGTTATGAATTTCTACATATGAATGTCTATATGAATGAATGAAATAAATGAATGAACTTGAGATTGTATAAGCAGAAATGAGATAATATGACATGTAGAAATATGAGACATGGTATTATTTTAACAGATAACTTGTGGAAACTGCCAGATGCCAATTAAAGAGAGGGGGCTCTCCCCGAGTATCCACAGAAATAAATTGTGATATAAAAAAAAAATTTCACATATTTTCTATAAGTTTAAAATTAACAATGAACAGGACAGCATAAGATAAGGTGCTCCGGCACCAAATGTGGCACTCCTCGCTCGATTACACTGTAGACGGGTAAGGGGTGTCACATTTTAGTGGCTTTAGTGTATAGGTTTAGGCGGTCCTAGACCTAGATAGATAGAAAGAAATGGTTGCACCACATGTATGGGCCTTTAAATAGAGTCGAGGTGACACTAATGCAGATCTGTTCTTTGTCTGTTTTATAGGATCGATGGCATCTGATCCTTCAGAGCACGGACCTCCAGGACCAATTAAGGAGGAGGTAGAGAGTCACGCACCCACACCTGCTCCTAGTAGGGAGCGAAGCAGTAGAGCAAAGTCATCTCGAGGTACTATGAGTAGGGCATAATAAGCCTTCTATGAACAGATGACACAGCTGCTCCGTCAGGTCACTAGAGCTATACCTTAGCGACAGCCACCTCCACCTCCACAGCCACAACCATCACCACCACCACCACCTGTGCAGCCACCATCGCTCCCATAGCCACAATCTGTACACAGATCCCTATTAGAGAGACTATGAAAGTATGGGGCCATTGACTTAAGGGGAAAGAAGGAGGATGACCAAGCCGCAGCAGAGTATTGGTTGGAGAGGACAGAGAGGGTTTTACAGCAGCTCCACTGCACCCCAGAGCAGCAGTTTCAGTGTGCTTTATCACTGCTATAGGAGGATGCCCTTAGATGGTGGGTAACTGTATCTAGAGTAGCACAACCTGCACAGATCACATGGGAGTTCTTTTTGGCTGAATTTAGGAAGAAATACATTAGCCATGTGTACTTGGAGGCTAGAAGGAAAGAATTCTTGGCACTGAGGCGGAGGCAACTTACAGTCTCCGAATATAAGTGGAAATTCGTGAGACTTAGTGGATATGCCTTAGATATCATGCCTACAGAGGTTCATAAGTGCAGAAGGTTTGAGGATGGATTGAATGACAACATCAGATTGATAGTCACATCTCATCACTGTTAGTAGTATGCTCTAGAGCATATCATTTAGTATGTATCTTGTACATATTTTTATTAATAAAAGGCATTTCCACTTTTTGTTTACATAATATATTTATGTGTAATAGAAAAGGTCCATTGATATTTTGTTAGAAATATTATTCTTAAGTTGTTAAGAATATGAGTGACAATATTTCTAGCACAAAGTATCATAAATAGGTTCACAATCGAGGATACTTCATAATAAGGACATGACTTATCCAGAAAGATTGTATTCATGTTTGTTACCAAGTTATTTATATGAGATATAAATAAGATGGAATGGTGAGTCTCATGCCATATGACAAACATGATAGGCACTTATAAATGATAAGTAGGCCGAACCAGTGACACTTATGACAAGCACATGGAGTTTACTCTTGTCAATGTTTTGTCATAAATCATATCAGTGCATATAATCTTTAGACCTGAGATAGCACAGTTATCTTGTATATAGGTAGTTTGAGTTTGATACTGCTTTCATACTTGTACTATGTATGGGTATATGGGGATGTGTTGGCTCCTACTAGTTATTTATGGAGGTAAGTGTTGATCAAGATGGAATCTGTTCCTCTAAGTAAATAGAGATAAAATCCTATGTTCATTTAATTGTTCTTGATGTTTCAAGTTCCTAGCCAGGACAGATAGATTTATTCAGAAAAGAGTTTCTGATGAGAAAATCTTTTAATCAAGAACTACAATTAAAAGAGAACATAATATTCATAGCAAATGGAGTTTGACATAAACCATGACTCCAGCTTGAGTTGGGATTTTGTAACAGAGAGATTCTAGTGCATGGTAACATATGATTATAGGTTCATTTAAGGTAAACCTTATTAATAATTGGGTGGCCATGGCATGCTATGCTAGGTGTCAACCATGGTCTATGAGGTGCATAAAATGATTTAGAGAAATCAATTATGGTAAGAAAGAGTTCTGATGATATTAAGAGTTGATATCATGTCTCATTGCCAATTAGTGACACATACACAAGTTATCACCTATTTAAATATGATTTAATTAATTAATTAAAGAGTTTAATTGATTAATTAAATAGGTTTGGTTTGCAATTAAATTGCAAAGTCCCTAGCATAACTTGAAACCAAATCTAGATTATTGGATGTGTAGTATAAATTAAATTTATATTTAAAGTGTTTAAATATGAATTTAATTAATGAGAAATTAATTAATAGAGATTAATTAATTAATTTATATTTGATATAAATTAATTAGAAGAAGAAAAATAATTATTTTGGGTTAAGAACTCAAAATTAAGACACAGGGGCATTTTGGTCATTTCACAGTGTGACACGTAGCACCATGAGATGGTGACACGTGGCACCATGAGATGGTGACACATGGGATTACACATAAGCTTGCCAAATGTTTTTTAATCATGTAAGATGATTAAAATCAAGATTAAATATAGGTTTGATACTAGGCACAATGTGATTGGGTCACTTAAACCTAGAGCTAATCAAAAGGTGACATGTAGCAAGGGTTTAATGTGTTAACCTAGCTATTTAAGTGTTGTTATGAAAAGAAAAAAAACCAGCAGCCACTCCTCTCCTTTGTCACGCCACTTTGAGGCTTTTCATCTATTCTTCTTCATCTCTCATCAATTCAAAGAGATTAGCCATCAATCTCTTGAATTAAGAACACTAGAAATTGTTTCTAGTGCCCTGTTTACATCTCTAATCTCTTAAAAGGCAGAACTTGAATTTCTAATTAATAGAAAAAGCTTTAAAAGCTGTTCAAGGGCTACCATAGGTGTTCTTGGTGTGGACAAGCTAGAGGGACAATATCTGGTGTCCTAAAGACGAATCTCAAAGGCGCAGACACGCTGCAGTGCATCAAGAGGTTAGTGTAATCGTTCTTGCTTTAATCTAGGGTTCTAAAATTAATCTAGGTGAAAATTTTTGAATTCAATGGTATAAACTTGTGTTTTTCATGCTTCCGTTCCTTCAATTGGTATCAGATGGTGACACGCATCATGCAAAGATTGTTAGTAATATGGCTAGTAGCGAAAGGGTTTCTCCAAAGGCAAGGAATTGACTATGAGGAGACTTTCTCGCCTGTTGCCATGCTTAAATCAATTAGGATTTTATTAGCAATAGCTGCATACTATGATTATGAGATTTGGCAGATGGATGTCAAAACAGCTTTTCTCAATGGATACATTGAAGAAAACATTTTCATGGAACAACCTAGGGGTTTTGAATCCCAAGATGGTTCCAAGGTATGCAAGCTAAAGCGATCCATTTATGGGTTGAAACAAGCTTCGAGGAGTTGGAACATCCGTTTTGATGAAGCCATTAAATCCTTTGGTTTTATAAAAAATGAGGATGAGCCATGTGTATATAAGAAGGTTAGTAACAGTGCTATCACTTTCCTTGTCTTATATGTGGATGACATACTGTTGATAGGTAATGACACAGGTATGTTGACTACTATAAAGGTATGGTTGTCAAATACGTTCTCCATGAAAGACTTAGGGGAGGCAACCTATATTCTTGGGATTCGCATCTATAGAGACAGAGCGAAAAGAATAATTGGTTTATCTCAAAGTCTATACTTTGAAAAGGTGTTAAAGAGGTTTAACGTTCTTGATTCCAAGAGAGGATTGTTACCAGTGAGACATGGTATCCACCTTTCTAAAGAGATGTCTCCAAAGACACCTGAAGAAAGAGATAAGATGGTCAGGATTCCATATGCTTCGGCTATTGGAAGTTTAATGTATGCAATGTTGTGTACTAGGCCGGATATCGCATATGCTGTTAGTTTGACTAGCTGGTATCAATCCAATCCAGGTTTGGAACACTGGATAGCTGTCAAGAATATCCTTAAGTACTTGAGAAGAACTAAGGATTTATTGTTGATTTATGGAGGTGGAGACTCGCAATTGGATGGTTATACTAATTCTGATTTCCAATCAGATATCAATGATAGAAAGTCTACCTCTGGATATGTGTTCATTTGTAATGGAGGTGCAGTCAGTTGGAAGAGTTCCAAATAGAGCACGACTGCAGATTCCACTACAGAGGCTGAGTATATTGCTGCATCAGAAGCTGCAAAGGAAGCTATTTGGATAGAGAAGTTCGTGACAGAACTTACAGTAGTTTCTTCCATTGAGTCAGCAATTCCACTACACTGTGACAATAATGGAGCAGTCATACAGGCTAAGGAACCAAGGTCTCACCAAAAATCCAAACACATAGAAAGGCACTACCATATTATCGGAGATATAGTTGGGCAAGGCGATATAGCCATGCAGAAAATAGCATCAGCTGAAAATCCAGCTGATCCATTCACTAAGCTTATGTCACAGACTCAGTTAGACCGACATCTTGAGAAGATAGGTCTAAGATATTGTAATGAATGGCTCTAGTGCTAGTGGGAGATTGTTAGTAGTATGCCCTAGAGCATATCATTTAGTATGTATCTTGTACATATTTTTATTAATAAAAGGCATTTCGAATTTTCCGTTTACATAATATATTTATGTGTAATAGAAAAGGTCCATTGATATTTTGTTAGAAATATTATTCTTAAGTTAAGAAAATGAGTGACAATATTTCTAGCACAAAGTATTATAAATAGGTTCACAATCGAGGATACATCATAATAAGGACATGACTTATCCAGAAAGATTTTATTCATGTTTGTTCCCAAGTTATTCATATGAGATATAAATAAGATGGAATGGTGAGTCTCATGCCATATAACAAACATGATAGGCACTTATGAATGATAAGTAGGCCGAACCAGTGACACTTATGATAAGCACATGGAGTTTACTCTTGTCAATGTTTTGTCATAAATTATATCAGTGCTTATAATCTTTAGACCTGAGATAGCACAGTTATCTTATATATAAGTAGTTTGAGTTTGATACTGCTTTCATACTTCTACTATGTATGGGTATATGGGCATGGGTTGGCTCCTACTAGTTATATATGGAGGTAGGTGCTGATCAAGATGGAATCTGTTCCTCTAAGTAAATAGAGATAAAATCCTATGTTTATTTAATTGATCTTGATGTTTCAAGTTCCTGGCCAGGACAAATAGATTTATTCAGAAAAGAGTTTCTGATGAGAAAATCTTTTAATCAAGAACTGGAATTAAAAGAGAACATAATATTCATAGCAAATGGAGTTTGACATAAACCATGACTTCAGCTTGAGTTGGGATTTTGTAACAGAGAGATTCTAGTGCATGGTAACATATGATTATAGGTTCATTTAAGGTAAACCTTATTACTAATTGGGTGGCCATGGCATGCTATGCTAGGTGTTAACCATGGTTTATGAGGTTCATAAAATGATTTAGAGAAATCATTTATGGTAAGAAAGAGTTTTGATGATATTAAGAGTTGATATTATGTCTCATTGCCAATTAGTGATGAGCCTAGTAAGTCACACACATACACAAGTTATCACCTATTTAAATATGATTTAATTAATTAATTAAAGAGTTTAATTAATTAATTAAATAGGTTTGGTTTGCAATTAAATTGCAAAGTCCCTAGCATGACTTGAAACCAAATCTAGATTATTGGATGTGTAGTATAAATTAAATTTATATTTAAAGTGTTTAAATATGAATTTAATTAATGAGAAATTAATTAATAGAGATTAATTAATTAATTTATATTTGATATAAATTAATTAGAAGAAGAAAGATAATTATTTTGGGTTAAGAATTCAAAATTAAGACACAGGGGCATTTTGGTCATTTCACAGTATGACACGTGGCACCATGAGATGGTGAAACATGGGATTACACATAAGCTTGCCAAATGTTTTTTTTAATCATGTAAGATGATTAAAATCAAGATTAAATATAGGTTTGACACTTGGCACAATGTGATTGGGTCACTTAAACCTAGAGCTAATCAAAGGGTGACATGTGGCAAGGGTTTAATGTGTTAACCTAGCTATTTAAGTGTTTTTATGAAAAAGAAAAGCAACCAGCAGCCACTCCTCTCCTTTGTCACGCCACTTTGAGGCTTTTCATCTATTCTTCTTCATCTCTCATCTATTCAAAGAGACTAGCCATCAATCTCTTGAATTAAGAACACTAGAAATTGTTTCTAGTGTCCTGTTTACATCTCTAATCTCTTAAAAGGCAGAACATGAATTTCTAATTAATAGAAAAAGCTTTAGAAGCTGTTCAAGTGCTGTCATAGGTGTTCTTGGTGTGGACAAGCTAGAGGGACAACATCTGGTGTCCTGAAGACGAATCTCAAAGGCACGCATACACGCAAAGGCATCAAGAGGTTAGTGTAATTGTTCTTGATTTAATCTAGGGTTCTAAAATTAATCTGATTAATTTTAAAATCTTAAATAGCAAATACAGATCCAAAAACATATTAAAAGAGTTTTAATATGTTGTTTATCATTGAAATCAAATAGATAAAAATAAATCTTGCATGATGCATGTGACCCTAGGTGAAAATTTTTGAATTCAATGGTATAAACTTGTATTTTTCACGCTTCCGTTCCTTCAATTGGTGAAAATTTTTAAAGTTGTTTGAATGTGATTCAAATCTGAATTTTTAAATTTGTTTGAATGAGATTCAAATCTAAATTTTTAAATTTATTTGAATCATATTCAACTCTGGATTTTTAAGTTGAATATGAGATATTCAATTTAATTTAAGTATGTATGTTTTATTTAATTGTTAAATAGTGATATGCATGATGGATGATCATGGGCTATAAAAGACCAATGTGATTAGATTTATTTCTTTTATGTTTTTTTGGGATTGTAAATTAATTAATTTATTTTAATTTATTTTGGGCATGTATTATTAAGTTTATAATAATTTTTGGGTTGTAATTTCATTTATTTAAGTTCTTATAAATTCGCCTTGGTATGCCAAGGATTACTATGTAATATTGGATTACAAGAAGTTCAAGGAGGTCAAGAGCATTGGTGGGACCAGTGGGAGGAATTCAAGATCAAGTGTTGATTATGTACTCCTTCAGCAACTCTTGTAAAATAAATGAATGAAATGCACTTAGGAATGCCCTAATTCAATTCTTGGTGGCTCAGAATTGAATCCCTTAGAAAGTCCATGATCATACCATATTTATTGCTTATCCATGAATGCATGAGATGTATGGGAATGTATGCAATTATATGATATATGCATGCTAATTGGATAATGTGCAAAGTGAGACCTTAATAGTAATTAGAATGACCATAAAATCTTCCAAACAAATGATTAAGTTGGAAATGCTATAATTAAAGTAATTATAACATAGGCCCTCCATTGGGGCAATTATTTTAAGAAATTTTAAATAGTTGCATAAGATGCAATTAATTTAAGAGATTTTCTTAAGAATAATTGTTAAGCATGAGATGTTGTAAATATGTAAATGGTTTAGTGGCCAATAATGGATGTACCTGAGGATGATCAATAGAATTATAAGAATTCAATCACCCACTAGAAATCCATCCAACTAGGATTTCCGTTTTCTACTTTGGAAGTGTAGGATTCGCTAAGTTAGTGGGAGGACCAATTTGATTAAAAGACCATAATCATTTTGGTTAATTACATGATACATTTACTAATTAATCTGGTTATTTTCGGCAGTTAATTTTCTGATAAAAATGAGCATAAAACAATCACCACCATCCAATATCCTTGCAAGCATACTTGATCACAATAGGTTGACAAGACCTAATCTATCTGATTGGCTAAGAAATTTGAAACTTGTCCTGAACCTTGAACATATAGGATATGTTCTAGATTCAAATGTTCCTGGTCCCTTACCTCCAGAGGAAACTCAAGAGGAACATGAAACTTTAGACAAGTGGAAGGAGCATGATATGAGAGCTAAGTGTTGCATGCTTGCTTCCATGAGTAATGAGTTACAGAAGCAACATGAGAACATGCAAAGTGCGAGTGAGATCCTCCTTCACCTACAAGAGTTGTATGGTGAGCACAGCAGGAATGCTAGGTATGAGATATCTAGACAGCTATTCCTTATGAGGATGTCTGAGGGACAAAATGTTGGGGATCATGTCCACAAGATGATTCGGCTGATTGAGCAGTTGGAACATCTTGACTTCAACATGGATTTCCAACTACAGTCATATTTGATCCTTCAGTCCCTTCCTGAGTCTTTTGGAAATTTTGTGACAAATTTCCATATGACTAAACAGGAATGCACCTTAGCTGGTTTACTCAACATGTTGGTTATTGTCCAAAAGAATATGCCAGGCAATAAAGGAAAAGAGGTGGCTTTGGTTGCATCTTCTTCTGCTGGAAAGTCCAACAAGAAGAAGGGCAATAAGAAAAAGAAATCTTAGATTCCTGGTCCTTCCAAGAAAATAGCTAAACAGAAAAGGAAGACTAAAGCTGATGGAGGCAAAGGAAAGTGTTTCCATTGCTAAAAGGATGGGCACTGGAAAAGGAACTGCCCAGAGTATCTTGCTTCTCTGAAGGACAAGAAGGATACTCCTTCGGAAGGTATGTCCATATCTTGTTATTTAGATTCTGATGATACTCATAGTTCATCTACAGCTTGGGTTTTAGATACTGGTGCCAGTTCTCACATTTCTAATGATATGCAGGAACTAGCAAACAATAGCAGCTTGCGTTCTCAAGATATTAGAGTTCGGATTGGCAATGGCTCAACTGTTGAAGCTTTAGCCATAGAATCTAAATCTTTCTACATGTTTGGACATGTTTTGTGTTTGGATAATATTTTATATGTACCTGATGCTTTTAAGAACATCATTTCTATATCTAGTTTGACTAGAAATGGCTATGAATTTCAGTTCACTGATGATGTTTGCAATATTTATTTTGGAAATAAATATGTTGGTTCGGGTTATATGAATGATGGTCTTTATTGTTTGGATAATAATGACAAACACAAATTGAATGCAAGTGATCTAAAAGAATGCAATGCCATGGTGAAAACCAACTCAAGTTCAAAATATATTTGGCACTTAAGGTTATGTCATGTTGCAGAAGATAGGATTGCAAAACTGGAGAAAATGGGGATTTTATCCCCATTGGGCTCTGAGCCTACTCCAACTTGTGAATTTTGCCTTTAGGCCAAAATGACTAGATCACCCTTTGTTGGACAAGGGCTAAGAGCTGAAAATATTTTGGAGCTAATACATAGTGATGTATATGGTCCATTTAAGGAAATGGCTAGAGGGGGCTTTCATTATTTTATTACCTTTACTGATGATAAATCAAGTTTTGGGTATTTGTATTTGATGAAATACAAACATGAATCCTTTGAAAAGTTTAAGGAATTTAAATCTGAAGTAGAAAATCAAACAGGAAAGAGTATTAAAGCTCTTCGATTAGATCGTGGAGGTGAATAATTGAGTATTGAATTTAATGAATACTTGAGAGAGCATGGCATTGTTTCTCAGCTGACTCCTCCAGGAACGCCACAGCTGAATGGTGTATCTGAAAGGAGAAATCGTACCCTATTGGATATGGTACGTAGTATGATGAGCTATACTGATATGCCAATCTTCTTTTGGGGATTTGCATTAGAATCAACTTTGTATATTCTGAATAGGATTCCATCAAAATCAGTTTCTTCCACACCTTATGAGATATGGCATGGAAGAAAACCAAGTGTTAAGCATGTTAAGATTTGGGGTTGTCCAGCTTATATCAAAAGTCAACACGATAAATTGGAGACCAGATCAGAAAAAGGTCGATTTGTTGGATATCCAAAAGATAGTTTTGGATATTATTTTTATTTGCCTACTTCACAAAAGGTTGTGAGAAGTAGAGATGCCACATTTCTTGAACAACAGTTTGTTCAAGAAGGAGGCAAAGGAAGGCAAATAGAGTTAGAATTGGAGAATTCTGACCAACCAACAGATCAGATGGATATATACCTGTTGATGAAACATCTACAGCTGTTCCTCGTAGAACAACCAGGGTATCTCACCCACCAGTGAGATATGGTTTTCTTCATGAAGAAGAACAAGAGTTGTCTACTCATGAAGAAGTAGATCATGGAGATGATCCACTTACTTATGAAGAAGCTATATCAGATTTAGACTCTTCAAAATGGATTGATGCTATGAAATCCGAGATTGATTCCATGTATAAGAATCAAGTTTGGGATCTTGTTGACCCACCTAAAGGTATTGCACCTATAGGGAACAAATGGGTTTTCAAGAAGAAAATTGGTTCTGATGGAAAGGTAGAGACCTACAAGGCAAGGCTAGTAGAGAAAGGGTTTCGCCAAAGGCAAGGAATCGACTATGAGGAGACTTTCTCGCTTGTTGCCATGCTTAAATCAATTAGGATTTTATTAGCAATAGCTGCATACTATGATTATGAGATTTGGCAGATGGATGTCAAAACAACTTTTCTCAATCGATACATTGAAGAAAACATTTTCATGGAACAACCTAGGGGATTTGAATCCCAAGATGGTTCCAAGGTATGCAAGCTAAAGTGATCCATTTATGGGTTGAAACAAGCTTCGAGGAGTTGGAACATTCATTTTGATGAAGCCATTAAATCCGTTGGTTTTATCAAAAATGAGGATGAGCCATGTATATATTAGAAGGTTAGTGACAGTGCTATCACTTTCCTTGTCTTATATGTGGATGACATATTGTTGATGGGTAATGACACAGGTATGTTGACAACTATAAAGGTATGGTTGTCAAATACATTCTCCATGAAAGACTTAGGGGAGGCAACCTATATTCTTCGGATTTTCATATATAGATATAGAGCGAAAAGAATAATTGGTTTATCCCAAAGTCTATACTTTGAAAAGGTGTTAAAGAGGTTTAACATGCTTGATTCCAAGAGAGGATTGTTACCAGTGAGACATGGTATCCACCTTTCTAAAGAGATGTCTCCAAAGACACCTAAAGAAAGAGATAAGATGGCTAGGATTCCATATGCTTCGGCTATTGGAAGTTTAATGTATGCAATGTTGTGTACTAGGCCAGATATCGCATATGCTGTTAGTTTGACTAGCAGGTATCAATCCAATCTAGGTTTGGAACACTGGATAGCTGTCAAGAATATCCTTAAATACTTGAGAAGAACTAAGGATTTATTTTTAATTTATGGAGGTGGAGACTTGCAATTGGATAGTTATACTGATTCTGATTTCCAAACACATAGAAAGGCGCTACCACATTATCAGAGAAATAGTTGGGCAAGGTGATGTAGCCATGCAGAAAATAGCATCAGCTGAAAATCCAGCTGATCCATTCACTAAGCCTATGTCACAGACTCAGTTAGATCGACATCTTGAGAAGATAGGTCTAAGATATTGTAATGAATGGCTCTAGTGCTAGTGGGAGATTGTTAGTAGTATGCCCTAGATTAATTGTTTATCATTTAGATTGTTAAATTGTTAAATATTAATTTTATATGTCACACTGTGAAATGACCAAAATGCCCCTGTGTCTTAATTTTGAGTTCTTAACCCAAAATAATTATTTTTCTTCTTCTAATTAATTTATATCAAATATAAATTAATTAATTAATCTCTATTAATTAATTTCTTATTAATTAAATTCATATTTAAACACTTTAAATATAAATTTAACTTATATTATATATCCAATAATCTAGATTTGGTTTCAAGTCATGCTAGGGACTTTGCAATTTAATTGCAAACCAAACCTATTTAATTAATCAATTAAACTCTTTAAGTAATTAACTAAATCATATTTAAATAGGTGATAACTTGTGTATGTGTGTGACTTACTAGGCTCATCACTAATTGGCAATGAGACATGATATCAACTCTTAATATCATTAAAACTCTTTCTTACCATAAATGATTTCTCTAAATAATTTTATGCACCTCATAGACCATGGTTAACACCTAGCATAGCATGCCATGGCCACCCAATTAGTAATAAGGTTTACCTTAAATGAACCTATAATCATATGTTACCATGCACTAGAATCTATCTGTAATAAAATCCCAACTCAAGTTGGAGTCATGGTTTATGTCAAACTCCATTTGCTATGAATATTATGTTCTCTTTTAATTCTAGTTCTTGATTAAAAAGATTTTCTCATCAGAAACACTTTTCTGAATAAATCTATCTGTCCTGGCCAGGAACTTGAAACATCAAGAACAATTAAATGAACATAGGATTTTATCTCTATTTACTTAGAGGAATAGATTCCATCTTGATCAACACCTACCTCCATATATAACTAGTAGGAGCCAACACATGCCCATATACCCATACATGGTACAAGTATGAAAGCAGTATCAAACTCAAACTACCTATATACAAGATAACTATGCTATTTGCAGGTCTAAAGATTATATGCATTGATATGATTTATGATAAAACATTGACAAGAGTAAACTCCATGTGCTTGTTATAATTGCCACTGGTTCGGCCTACTTATCATTTATAAGTGCCTATCATGTTTGTCATATGGCATGAGACTCACCATTCCATCTTATTTATATCTCATATAAATAACTTGGTAACAAACATGAATACAATCTTTTTGGATAAGTCATGTCCATATTATGAAGTATCCTCGATTGTGAACCTATTTATGATACTTTGTGCTAGAAATATTATCACTCATATTCTTAACAACTTAAGAATAATATTTCTAACAAAATATCAATGGACATTTTCTATTACACATAAATATATTATGTAAACGAAAAGTGGAAATGCCTTTTATTAATAAAAATATGTACAAGATACATACTAAATGATATGCTCTAGGGCACAATACTAACAATCTCCCACTAGTACTAGAGCCATTCATTACAATATCTTAGACCTATCTTCTTAAGATGTCGATCTAACTGAGTCTGTGACATAGGCTTAGTGAATGGATCAGCTGGATTTTCAGCTAATGCTATTTTCTGCATGGCTACATCACCTCGCCCAATTATTTCTTTGATAATGTGGTAGCGCCTTTCTATGTGTTTGGATTTCTTGTGAGACCTTGGTTCCTTAGCCTGTATGACTGCTCCATTGTTGTCACAGTGTAATGGAACTGCTGACTCAATGGAAGGAACTACTGTAAGTTCTGTCATGAACTTCTTTATCCAAACAACTTCCTTTGCGGCATCTGATGCAGCAATATACTCAGCCTCTGTAGTGGAATCTGCAGTCGTGCTCTATTTGGAACTCTTCCAATTGACTGCACCTCCATTACAAATGAACACATATCCAGAGGTAGACTTTTTATCATCGATATCTGATTGGAAATCAGAATCAGTATAACCATCCAAATGCAAGTCTCCACCTCCATAAATCAAGAATAAATCCTTAGTTCTTCTCAAGTACTTAAGGATAATCTTGACAGCTATCCAGTGTTCCAAACCTGGATTGGATTGATACCTGCTAGTCAAACTAACAGCATATGCGATATCCGGCCTAGTACACAACATTGCATACATTAAACTTTCAATAGTCGAAGCATATGGAATCTTGGCCATCTTATCTCTTTCTTGAGGTGTCTTTGGAGACATCTCTTTAGAAAGATGGATACCATGTCTCACTGGTAACAATCCTCTCTTGGAATCAAGCATGTTAAACCTCTTTAACACCTTTTCCAAGTATAGACTTTGGGATAAACCAATTATTCTTTTCACTCTATCTCTATAGATGCGAATTTTGAGAATATAGGTTGCCTCCCCTAAGTCTTTCATGGAGAATGTATTTGACAACCATACCTTTATAATTGTTAACATACCTGTGTCATTACCCATCAACAATATGTCATCCACATATAAGACAAGGAAAGTGATAGCATTGTCACTAACCTTCTTATATACACATGGCTCATCCTCATTTTTTATAAAAGCAAAGGATTTAATGGCTTCATCAAAATGGATGTTCCAACTCCTCGAAGCTTGTTTCAACCCATAAATGGATCTCTTTAGCTTGCATACCTTGGAACCATCTTGGGATTCAAATCCCCTAAGTTGTTCGATGAAAATGTTTTCTTCAATGTATCCATTGAGAAAAGTTGTTTTGACATCCATCTGCCAAATCTCATAATCATAGTATGCAGCTATTGCTAATAAAATCCTAATTGATTTAAGCATGGCAACAGGCGAGAAAGTCTCCTCATAGTCGATTCCTTGCCTTTGGCGAAACCCTTTCGCTACTAGCCTTGCCTTATAGGTCTCTACCTTTCCATCAGAACCAATTTTCTTCTTGAAAACCCATTTGTTCCCTATAGGTACAATACCTTCAGGTGGGTCAACAAGATCCCAAACTTGATTCTTATACATGGAATCATTCTCGAATTTCATAGCATCAATCCATTTTGAAGAGTCTATATCTAATATAGCTTCTTCATAGGTAAGTGGATCATCTCCATTATCTACTTCTTCATGAATAGACAACTCTTGTTCTTCTTCATAAAGAAAACCATATCTCACTGGTGGGTGAGATACCCTGGTTGTTCTACGAAGAACAGCTGTAGATGTTTCATCAACGGGTATAGGTTGACTAAATGGATCTATATCTATCTGATCTGTTGGTTGGTCAGAATTCTCCAATTCTAACTCTATTTGCCTTCCTTTTCCTCCTCCTTGAACAAACTGTTGTTCAAGAAATGTGGCATCTCTACTTATCACAACCTTTTGTGAAGTAGGCAAATAAAAATAATATCCAAAACTATCTTTTGGATATCCAACAAATTGACCTTTTTCTGATCTGGTCCCCAATTTATCAGTGTTCAACTTTTTGATATAAGCTGGACAACCCCAAATCTTAACATGCTTAAGACTTGGTTTTCTTCCATGCCATATCTCATAAGGTGTGGAAGAAACTGATTTTGATGGAATCCTATTCAGAATATACAAAGCTGATTCTAATGCAAATCCCCAAAAGAAGATTGGCATATCAGTATAGCTCATCATACTACGTACCATATCCAATAGGGTACGATTTCTCCTTTCAAATACACCATTCAGCTGTGGCCTTCCTGGAGAAGTCAGCTGAGAAACAATGCCATGCTCTCTCAAGTATTCATCAAATTCAATACTCAAAAATTCACCTCCACGATCTGATCGAAGAGCTTTAATACTCTTTCTTGTTTGATTTTCTACTTTAGATTTAAATTCCTTAAACTTTTCAAAGGATTCATGTTTGTATTTCATCAAATACAAATACCCAAACCTTGATTTATCATCAGTAAAGATAATAAAATAATGAAAAACCCCCTCTAGCCATTTCTTTAAATGGACCACATACATCACTATGTATTAGCTCCAAAATATTTTCAGCTCTTTGCCCTTGTCCAACAAAGGGTGATCTAGTCATTTTGCCCTAAAGGCAAGATTCACAAGTTAGAGTAGGCTCAGAGCCCAATGAGGATAGAATCCCCATTTTCTCCAGTTTTGCAATCCTATCTTCTGCAACATGACATAACCTTAAGTGCCAAATATATTTTGAACTTGAGTTGGTTTTCACCATGGCATTGCATTCTTTTAGATCACTTGCATTCAATTTGTGTTTGTCATTATTATCCAAATAATAGTGGCTCTGGATTTTTAAGTTGAATATGAGATATTCAATTTAATTTAAGTATGTATGTTTTATTCAATTGTTAAATAGTGATATGCATGATGGATGATCATGGACTATAAAAGACCAATATGATTGGATTTATTTCTTTTATGTTTCTTTGGAATTGTAAATTAATTAATTTATTTTAATTTATTTTAGGCATGTATTATTAAGTTTGTAATAATTTTTGGGTTGTAATTTCATTTATTTAAGTTCTTGTAAATTCGCCTTGGTATGCCAAGGATTACTATGTAATATTGGATTGCAAGTAGTTCAAGGAGGTCAAGAGTATTGGTGGGACCAGTGAGAGGAATTCAAGATCAAGTGTTGATTATGTACTCCTTCAGCAACTCTTGTAAAATAAATGAATGAAATGCACCTAGGAATACCCTGATTCAATTCTTGGTGGCTCAGAATTGAATCCCTTAGAAAGTTCATGATCATACCATATTTATTGCTTATCCATGAATGCATGAGATGTACGGGAATGTATGCTATTATATGATATATGCATGCTAATTGGATAATGTGCAAAGTGAGACCTTAATAGTAATTAGAATGACCATAAAATCTTCCAAACAAATGATTAAGTTGGAAATGCTATAATTAAAGTAATTATAACATAGGCCCTCCATTGGGGCAATTATTTTAAGAAATTTTAAATAGTTGCATAAGATGCAATTAATTTAAGAGATTTTCTTAAGAATAATTGTTAAGCATAAGATGTTGTAAATATGTAAATGGTTTGGTGGCCAATATTGGATGTACCTGAGGACATTAAAATTATTTGCATAATTACTGGCTCAATGGGATCAACTTAACTAATGCAAGATAAGTCAATAATGGATGTACCTGAGATTTTGAGCATTAGGGGCTAGGTAAAGGATTGAACCTCACATGAGATGTGATGGGCAAGGAGTTGCTCACTTATAGTTTATTGTAATTCCAATAACGGATGTACCTGAGGATGATCAATAGAATTATAAGAATTTAATCACCCACTAGAAATCCATCCAACTAGGATTTCCGTTTTCTACTTTGGAAGTGTAGGATTCGCTAAGTTAGTGGGAGGACCAATTTGATTAAAAGACCATAATCATTTTGGTTAATTACTTGATACATTTACTAATTAATCTAGTTATTTTTTGCAATTAATTTTCTGATAATAATGAGCACAGAACAACCACCACCATCCAATATCCTTGCAAGCATACTTGATCGCAATAGGTTGACAGGACCTAATCTGTCTGATTGGCTAAGAAATTTGAAACTTGTCCTGAGCCTTGAACATATAGGATATGTTCTAGATTCAAACGTTCCTGGTCCCTTACCTTCAGAGGCCACACAAGAGGAACATGAAACTTTGGATAAGTGGAAGGAGCATGATATGAGAGCTAAGTATTACACGCTTGCTTCCATGAGTAATGAGTTACAGAAGCAGCATGAAAACATGTTGAGTGTGAGTGAGATCCTCCTTCACCTACAAGAGTTGTATGGTGAGTACAGCAGGAATGCTAGGTATGAGATATCTAGACAGCTATTCCGTATAAGGATGTCTGAGGGACAGAATGTTGGGGAACATGTCCACAAGATGATTCGGTTGATTGAGCAGTTGGAACATCTTAACTTCAACATGGATTTCCAACTACAGATGGATTTGATCCTTCAGTCCCTTCCTGAGTCTTTTGGGAATTTTGTGACAAATTTCCATATAACTAAAAAGGAATGCACCTTAGCTGGTTTACTCAACATGCTGGTTATTGCCCAAAAGAATATGTCGGGCAATAAAGGAAAACAGGTAGCTTTGATTGCATCTTCTTCTACTGGAAAGTCCAACAAGAAGAAGGGCAATAAGAAAAAGAAACCTCAGATTCCTAGTCCTTCCAATAAAATAGCTAAACAGAAAAGGAAGACCAAAGCTGACAAAGGCACAGGAAAGTGTTTCCACTGCCAACAGGAAAGTGTTTCCATTACCAATAGGAAAGTGTTTCCATTGCCAGTAAGAAAGTGTTTCCACTGGCCAGAGTATAACAATCTAAAAGAATGCAATGCCATGGTGAAGACCAACTCAAGTTCAAAATATATTTGGCATTTAAGGTTATGTCATGTTGCAGAAGATATGATTGCAAAACTGGAGAAAATGGGGATTTTGTCCTCATTGGGCTCTGAGCCTACTCCAACTTGTGAATCTTGCCTTTGAAAAGTTGGACAAGGGCAAAGAGCTGAAAATATTTTGGAGCTAATACATAGTGATGTATGTGGTCCATTTAAAGAAATGGCTACAGGCAGTTTTCATTATTTTATTACCTTTACTGATGATAAATCAAGGTTTGGGTATTTGTATTTGATGAAATACAAACATGAATCTTTTGAAAAGTTCAAAGAATTTAAATCTAAAGTAGAAAATCAAACAGGAAAGAGTATTAAAGCTCTTCGATCAGATCGTGGAGGTGAATATTTGAGTACTGAATTTGATGAATACTTGAGAGAGCATGGCATTGTTTCTCAGCTGACTCCTCTAGGAATGCCACAGTTGAATGGTGTATCTGAAAGGAGAAATCGTACCCTATTGGATATGGTACGTAGTATGATGAGCTATATTGATATGCCAATCTTCTTTTGGGGATTTGCATTAGAATCAGCTTTGTATATTCTGAATAGGATTCCATCAAAATCAGTTTCTTCCACACCTTATGAGATATGGCATGGAAGAAAACCAAGTCTTAAGCATGTTATGATTTGGGGTTGTCCAGCTTATATCTAAAAGCTGAACACTAATAAATTGGAGAATAGATCAGAAAAAGGTTGATTTGTTGGATATCCAAAAGATAGTTTTGGATATTATTTTTATTTGCCTACTTCACAAAAGGTTGTGATAAGTAGAGATGCCACATTTCTTGAACAACAGTTTGTTCAAGAAGGAGGCAAAGGAAGGCAAATAGAGTTAAAATTGGAGAATTCTGACCAATCAACAGATCAGATGGATATAGATCCATCTAGTCAACCTATACCCATTGATGAAACATCTATAGCTATTCCTCGTAGAACAGCCAGGGTATCTCACCCACCAGTGAGATATGATTTTCTTCATAAAGAAGAACAAGAGTTGTCTACTCATGAAGAAGTAGATCATGGAGATGATCCACTTACCTATGAAGAAGCTATATCAGATATAGACTCTTCAAAATGGATTGATGCTATGAAATCCGAGATTGATTCCATGTATAAGAATCAAGTTTGGGATCTTGTTGACCCACCTGAAGGTATTGTACCTATGGGGAACAAATGGATTTTCAAGAAGAAAATTGGTTCTGATGGAAAGGTAGAGACCTATAAGGCAAGGTTAGTAGCGAAAGGGTTTCGCCAAAGGCAAGGAATCGACTATGAGGAGACTTTCTTGCCTATTGCCATGCTTAAATCAATTAGGATTCTATTAGCAACAGCTGCATACTATGATTATGAAATTTGGGAAATGGATGTCAAAACAGCTTTTCTCAATGGATACATTGAAGAAAACATTTTCATGGAACAACCTAGGGGTTTTGAATCCCAAGATGGTTCCAAGGTATGTAAGCTAAAGCGATCCATTTATGGGTTGAAACAAGCTTCGAGGAGTTGGAACATCCGTTTTGATGAAGCCATTAAATCCTTTGCTTTTATCAAAAATGAGGATGAGCCATGTGCATATAGGAAGGTTAGTGACAGTGCTATCACTTTCCTTGTCTTATATGTGGATGACATACTGTTGATGGGTAATGACACGGGTATGTTGACAACTATAAAGGTATGGTTGAAATACATTCTCCATGAAAGACTTAGGGGAGGTAACCTATATTCTTGGGATTCGCATATATAGAGATAGAGCGAAAAGAATAATTGGTTTATGCCAAAGTCTATACTTGGAAAAGGTGTTAAAGAGGTTTAACATGCTTGATTCCAAGAGAGGATTGTTACCAGTGAGACATGGTATCCACCTTTCTAAAGAGATGTCTCCAAAGACACCTGAAGAAAGAGATAAGATGGCTAGGATTCCATATGTTTCGGCTATTGGAAGTTTAATGTATGCAATGTAGTGTACTAGGCCGGATATCGCATATGCTGTTAGTTTGACTAGCAGGTATCAATCTAATCCAGGTTTGGAAAACTGGATAGTTGTCAAGAATATCCTTAAGTACTTGAGAAGAACTAAGGATTTATTCTTGATTTATAGAGGTGGAGACTTGCAATTGGATGGTTATACTAATTCTAATTTCCAATCAGATATCGATGATAGAAAGTCTACCTTTGGATATGTGTTCATTTGTAATGGTGGTGCAGTCAGTTGGAAGAGTTCCAAACAGAGCACGACTGTAGATTCCACTACGTAGGTGCGTATATTCTTTGCATCGAATCTTTGCAAAGGAAAGTTTAGAGAAAGAAGTTCCTGACAGAACTTGCAGTAGTTCCTTCCATTGAGTCAGCAGTTCCACTACACTGTGACAACAATCGAGCAGTCATACAGGCTAAGGAACCAAGGTCTCCCCAGAAATCCAAACACATAGAAAGGCGCTACCGCATTATCAGAGAAATAGTTGGGAGAGGCGATGTAGCCATGCAGAAAATAGCATCAGCTGAAAATCCAGCTGATCCATTCACTAAGCCTATGTCACAGACTCAGTTAGACCGACATTTTGAGAAGATAGGTATAAGATATTGTAATGAATGGCTCTAGTACTAGTGGGAGATTGTTAGTAATATGCCCTAGAGCATATCATTTAGTATGTATCTTGTACATATTTTTATTTATAAAAGGCATTTCCACTTTTCTGTTTACATAATATATTTATGTGTAATAGAAAAGGTCCATTGATATTTTGTTAGAAATATTATTCTTAAGTTGTTAAGAATATGAGTGACAATATTTCTAGCACAAAGTATCATAAATAGGTTCACAATCGAGGATACTTCATAATAAGGACATGACTTATCCAGAAAGATTGTATTCATATTTGTTCCCAAGTTATTTATATGAGATATAAATAAGATGGAATGGTGAGTCTCATGCCATATAACAAATATGATAGGCACTTATAAATGATAAGTAGGCCGAACCAGTGACACTTATGACAAGCACATGGAGTTTACTCTTGTCAATGTTTTGTCATAAATCATATCAGTGCATATAATCTTTAGACCTGAGATAGCACAGTTATCTTGTATATAGGTAGTTTGAGTTTGATACTGCTTTCATACTTGTACTGTGTATGGGTATATGGCATCTGTTGGCTCCTACTAGCTATATATGGAGGTAGGTGTTAATCAAGATGGAATCTGTTCCTCTAAGTAAATAGAGATAAAATCCTATGTTCATTTAATTGTTCTTGATGTTTCAAGTTCCTGGCCAGGATAGATAGATTTATTCAGAAAAGAGTTTTTGATGAGAAAAATCTTTTTAATCAAGAACTGGAATTAAAAGAGAACATAATATTCATAGGAAATGGAGTTTGACATAAACCATGACTCCAGCTTGAGTTGGGATTTTGTAACAGAGAGATTCTAGTGCATGGTAACATATGATTATAGGTTCATTTAAGGTAAACCTTATTACTAATTGAGTGGCCATGGCATGCTATGCTAGGTGTTAACCATGGTCTATGAGGTGCATAAAATGATTTAGAGAAATCATTTATGGTAAGAAAGAGTTCTGATGATATTAAGAGTTGATATCATGTCTCATTGCCAATTAGTGATGAGCCTAGTAAGTCACACACATACACAATTTATTACCTATTTAAATATGATTTAATTAAATAATTAAAGAGTTTAATTGATTAATTAAATAGGTTTGATTTGCAATTAGATTGCAAAGTCCCTAGCATGACTTGAAATCAAATCTAGATTATTGGATGTGTAGTATAAGTTAAATTTATATTTAAAGTGTTTAAATATGAATTTAATTAATGAAAAATTAATTAATAGAGATTAATTAATTAATTTATATTTGATATAAATTAATTAGAAGAAGAAAAATAATTATTTTGGGTTAAGAACTCAAAATTAAGACGCAGGGGCATTTTGGTCATTTCACAGTGTGACACGTGGCACCATGAGATGGTGACACATGGGATTACACATAAGCTTGCCAAATGTTTTTTAATCATGTAAGATGATTAAAATCAAAATTAAATATAGGTTTGACACTTGGCATAATGTGATTTGGTCACTTAAACCTAGAGCTAATCAAAGGGTGACATGTGACAAGGGTTTAATATGTTAACCTAGCTATATAAGTGTTGTTATGAAAAAGAAAAACAACCAACAGCCACTCCTCTCCTTTGTCATGCCATTTTGAGGTTTTTCATCTATTCTTCTTCATCTCTCATCAATTCAAAGAGATTAGCCATCAATCTCTTGAATTAAGAACACTATAAATTGTTTCTAGTATCCTGTTTACATCTCTAATCTCTTAAAAGGCAGAACTTGAATTTCTAATTAATAGAAAAAGCTTTAGAAGCTGTTCAAGGGCTGCCATAGATGTTCTTGGTGTGGACAAGCTAGAGGGACAACATCTGGTGTCCTGAAGACGAATCTCAAAGGCAGACATGCCGCGATTGCATCAAGAGGTTAGTGTAATCATTCTTGATTTAATCTAGGGTTCTAAAATTAATCTGATTAATTTTAAAATCTTAAATGGAAAATACAGATCCAAAAACATATTAAAAGAGTTTTAATATGTTGTTTATCATTGAAATCAAATAGATAAAAATAAATCTTGCATGATGCCTGTGACCCTAGGTGAAAATTTTGAATTCAATGGTGTAAACTTGTGTTTTTCACGCTTCCGTTCCATCAATTAAACTTTAAAAATTCTTAAATATTAAAAGACCAAAATTAATATTATTTGTTTAGTGGCAGATGGATGTCAAAACAGCTTTTCTTAATGGATACATTGAAGAAAACATTTTCATGGAACAACCTAGGGGTTTTGAATCCTAAGATGGTTCCAAGGTATGCAAGCTAAAGCGATCCATTTATGGGTTAAAACAAGCTTCGAGGAGTTGGAACATCCGTTTTGATGAAGCCATTAAATCCTTTGGTTTTATCAAAAATGAGGATGAGCCATGTGTATATAAGAAGGTTAGTGACAGTGCTATCACTTTCCTTGTCTTATATGTGGATGACATATTGTTGATGGGTAATGACATAGGTATGTTGACGACTATAAAGGTATGGTTGTCAAATACATTCTCCATGAAAGACTTAGGGGAGGCAACCTATATTCTTGGGATTCACATCTATAGAGATAGAGCGAAAAGAATAATTGGTTTATCCCAAAGTCTATACTTGGAAAAGGTGTTAAAGAGGTTTAACATGCTTGATTCCAAGAGAGGATTGTTACTAGTGAGACATAGTATCCACCTTTCTAAAGAGATGTCTCCAAAGACACCTGAAGAAAGAGATAAGATGGCCAGGATTCCATATGCTTCAGCTATTGGAAGATGAATGTATGCAATGTTGTGTACTAGGCCGGATATCGCATATGCTGTTAGTTTGATTAGCAGGTATAAATCCAATCTAGGTTTGGAACACTGGATAGTTGTCAAGAATTTCTTTAAGTACTTGAGAAGAACTAAGGATTTATTCTTGATATATGGAGGTGGAGAGTTGCAATTGGATGGTTATACTGATTCTGATTTTCGATCAGATATCGATGATAGAAAGTCTACCTCTGCATATGTGTTCATTTGTAATGGAGGTGCAGTCAGTTGGAAGAGTTCCAAACAGAGCACGACTGCAGATTCCACTACAGAGGCTGAGTATATTCTTTGCATCGGATCTTTGCAAAGGAAGCTATTTGGATAAAGAAGTTCGTGACAGAACTTACAGTAGTTCCTTCCATTGAGTCAGCAGTTCCACTACACTGTGACAACAATGGAGTAGTCATACAGGCTAAGGAACCAAGGTCTCACCAAAATCCAAACACATAGAAAGGCACTACCACGTTATCAGAGATATAGTTGGGCAAGGCGATATAGCCATGCAGAAAAATAACATCAGCTGAAAAATCCAGCTGATCCATTCACTAAGCTTTTATCACAAGTTCAGTTAGACCGACATCTTGAGAAGATGGGTCTAAGGTATTGTAATGAATGGCTCTAGTGCTAGTGGGAGATTATTAGTAGTATGCCCTAGAGCATATCATTAAGTATGTATCTTGTACATATTTTATTAATAAAAGGCATTTCGACTTTTCCGTTTACATAATATATTTATGTGTAATAGAAAAGGTCCATTGATATTTTGTTAGAAATATTATTCTTAAGTTGTTAAGAATATGAGTGACAATATTTCTAGCACAAAGTATCATAAATAGGTTCACAATCGAGGATACTTCATAATAAGGACATGACATAAATTAGATGGAATGGTGAGTCTCATGCCATATAACAAACATGATAGGCACTTATAAATGATAAGTAGGCCGAACCAGTGACACTTATGACAAGCACATGGAGTTTACTCTTGTCAATGTTTTGTCATAAATCATATCAATGCATATAATCTTTAGACCAGAGATAGCACGGTTATCTTTGATATAGGTAGTTTGAGTTTGATACTGCTTTCATACTTGTACTGTGTATGGGTATATGGGAATCTGTTGGCTCCTACTAGTTATATATGGAGGTAGGTGTTGATCAAGATGGAATCTGTTCCTCTAAGTAAATAGAGTTAAAATCCTATGTTCATTTAATTGTTCTTGATGTTTCAAGTTCCTGACCAGGACAGATAGATTTATTCAGAAAAGAGTTTCTGATGAGAAAAATCTTTTAATCAAGAACTGGAATTAAAAGAGAACATAATATTCATAGCAAATGGAGTTTGACATAAACCATGACTCCAGCTTGAGTTGGGATTTTGTAACAGAGAGATTCTAGTGCATGGTAACATATGATTATAGGTTCATTTAGCAAAAACCTTATTACTAATTGGGTGGCCATGGCATGCTATGCTAGGTGTTAACCATGGTCTATGAGGTTCATAAAATGATTTAGAGAAATCATTTATGGTAAGAAAGAGTTCTGATGATATTAAGAGTTGATATCATGTCTCATTGCTAATTAGTGATGAGCCTAGTAAGTCACACACATACACAAGTTATCACCTATTTAAATATGATTTAATTAATTAATTAAAGAGTTTAATTGATTAATTAAATAGGTTTGGTTTGCAAAGTCCCTAGCATGACTTGAAACCAAATCTAGATTTTTGGATGTGTAGTATAAGTTAAATTTATATTTAAAGTGTTTAAATATGAATTTAATTAATGAGAAATTAATTAATAGAGATTAATTAATTAATTTATATTTGATATAAATTAATTAGAAGAAGAAAAATAATTATTTTGGGTTAAGAACTCAAAATTAAGACACAGGGGCATTTTGGTCATTTCACAGTGTGACAAGTGGCACCATGAGATGGTGACGCATGGGATTACACATAAGCTTGCCAAATGTTTTTTTAATCATCTAAGATGATTAAAATCAAGATTAAATATAGGTTTGACACTTGGCACAATGTGATTGGGTCACTTAAACCTAGAGCTAATCAAAGGGTGACATGTGGCAAGGGTTTAATGTGTTAACCTAGCTATTTTAGTGTTGTTATGAAAAGAAAAATAACTAGCAACCACTCTTCTCCTTTGTCACACCACTTTGAGGCTTTTCATCTATTCTTCTTCATCTCTCATCAATTCAAAGAGATTAGCCATCAATCTCTTGAATTAAGAACACTATAAATTGTTTCTAGTGTCCTGTTTACATCTCTAACCTCTTAAAGGCAGAACTTGAATTTCTAATTAATAGAAAAAGCTTTAGAAGCTGTTCAAGGGCTACCATAGGTGTTCTTGGTGTGGACAAGCTAGAGGGACAACATCTGGTGTCCTGAAGACGAATCTCAAAGGCACAGACATGCTGCAGTGCATCAAGAGGTTAGTGTAATCGTTCTTGATTTAATCTAGGGTTCTAAAATTAATCTGATTAATTTTAAAATCTTAAATGGAAAATACAGATCCAAAAACATATTAAAAGAGTTTTAATATGTTGTTTATCATTGAAATCAAATAGATAAAAATAAATCTTGCATGATGCCTGTGACCCTAGGTGAAATTTTTGAATTCAATGGTGTAAACTTGTGTTTTTCACGCTTCTGTTCCATCAATTAAACTTTAAAAATTCTTAAATATTAAAAGACCAAAATTAATATTAATTTTTTAGTGGCAGATGGATGTCAAAACAGCTTTTCTCAATTGATACATTGAAGAAAACATTTTCATGGAACAACCTAAGGGATTTGAATCCCAAGATGGTTCAAGGTATGCAAGCTAAAGCGATCCATTTATGTGTTGAAACAAGCTTCGAGGAGTTGGAACATCCATTTTGATGAAGCCATTAAATCCTTTGGTTTTATCAAAAAATGAGGATGAGCCATGTGTATATAAGAAGGTTAGTGACAGTGTTATCACTTTCCTTGTCTTATATATGGATGACATACTGTTGATGGGTAATTACACAGGTATGTTGACGACTATAAAGGTATGGTTGTCAAATACATTCTCCATGAAAGATTTAGGGGAGGCAACCTATATTCTTGGGATTCGCATCTATAGAGATAGAGCGAAAAGAATAATTGGTTTATCCCAAAGTCTATACTTGGAAAAGGTGTTAAATAGGTTTAACATGCTTGATTCCAAGAGAGGATTGTTACCAGTGAGACATGGTATCCATCTTTCTAAAGTGATGTCTCCAAAGACACCTGAAGAAAGAGATAAGATGGCCAGGATTCCATATGCTTCGGCTATTGGAAGTTTAATGTATGCAATGTTGTGTACTAGGCCGGATATCGCATATGCTGTTAGTTTGACTAGCAGGTATCAATCCAATCCAGGTTTGGAACATCGATAGTCACAAGAATATCCTTAAGTACTTGAGAAGAACTAAGGATTTATTCTTGATTTATGGAGGTGGAAGACTTGCAATTGGATGGTTATATTGATTCTGATTTCCAATCAGATATCGATGATAGAAAGTCTACCTCTGGATATGTGTTCATTTGTAATGGAGGTGCAGTCAGTTGGAAGAGTTCCAAACGGAGAATGACTGCAGATTCCACTATAGAGGCTGAGTATATTGCTGCATCAGATGCCGCAAAGGAAGCTGTTTGGATAAAAAAGTTCGTGACAGAACTTACAGTAGTTCCTTCCATTGAGTCAGCAGTTCCATTACACTGTGACAATAATGGAGCAGTCATGCAGGCTAAGGAACTAAGGTCTCACCAGAAATCCAAACACATAGAAAGGCGCTACCACATTATCAGAGAAATAGTTGGGCGAGGCGATGTAGCCATGCAGAAAATAGCATCAGCTGAAAATCCAGCTGATCCATTCACTAAGCCTTTGTCACAAGCTCAGTTAGACTGACATCTTGAGAAGATGGGTCTAAGGTATTGTAATGAATGGCTCTAGTGCTAGTGGGAGATTGTTAGTAGTATGCCCTAGAGCATATCATTTAGTATGTATCTTGTACATATTTTTATTAATAAAAGGCATTTCCATTTTTCCGTTTACATAATATATTTATGTGTAATAGAAAAGGTCCATTGATATTTTGTTAGAAATATTATTCTTAAGTTGTTAAGAATATGAGTGACAATATTTTTAGCACGAAGTATCATAAATAGGTTCACAATCAAGGATACTTCATAATAAGGACATGACTTATCCAGAAAGATTGTATTCATGTTTGTTCCCAAGTTATTTATATGAGATATAAATAAGATGGAATGGTGAGTTTCATGCCATATAACAAACATGATAGGCACTTATACATGATAAGTAGGCCGAACCAGTGACACTTATGACAAGCACATGGAGTTTATTCTTGTCAATGTTTTGTCATAAATCATATCAATGCATATAATCTTTAGACCTGAGATAGCACAGTTATCTTGTATATAGGTAGTTTGAGTTTGATACTGCTTTCATACTTGTACTGTGTATGGGTATATGGGCATGTGTTGGCTCCTACTAGGTATATATGGAGGTAGGTGTTGATCAAGATGGAATTTGTTCCTCTAAGTAAATAGAGATAAAATCCTATGTTCATTTAATTGTTCTTGATGTTTCAAGTTCCTGGCCAGGACAGATAGATTTATTCAGAAAAGAGTTTCTGATGAGAAAATCTTTTAATCAAGAACTGGAATTAAAAGAGAACATAATATTCATAGCAAAAGTAGTTTGACATAATCCATGACTACAGCTTGAGTTGGGATTTTGTAATATAGAGATTCTAGTGCATGGTAACATATGATTATAGGTTCATTTAAGGTAAACCTTATTACTAATTGGGTGGCCATGACATGCTATGCTAGGTGTTAACCATGGTCTATGAGGTTCATAAAATGATTTAGAGAAATCATTTATGGTAAGAAAGAGTTCTGATGATATTAAGAGTTGATATCATGTCTCATTGCCAATTAGTGATGAGCCTAGTAAGTCACACACATACACAAGTTATCACCTATTTAAATATGATTTAATTAATTAATTAAAGAGTTTAATTGATTAATTAAATAGGTTTGGTTTGCAATTAAATTGCAAAGTCCCTAGCATGACTTGAAACCAAATCTAGATTATTAGATGTATAATATAAGTTAAATTTATATTTAAAGTGTTTAAATATGAATTTAATTAATGAGAAATTAATTAATAGAGATTAATTAATTAATTTGTATTTGATATAAATTAATTAGAAGAAGAAAAATAATTATTTTGGGTTGAGAACTCAAAATTAAGACACAGGGCATTTTGGTCATTTTGTACAGGACACATGGCACCATGAGATGGTGACACATGGCATAACACATAAGCTTGCTAAATATTTTTTAATCATGTAAGATGATTAAAATCAAGATTAAATATAGGTTTGACACTTGACACAATGTGATTGGGTCACTTAAACCTAGAGCTAATCAAAGGGTGACATGTGGCAAGGGTTTAATGTGTTAACCTAGCTATTTAAGTGTTGTTATGAGAAAATAAAACACAACCAGCAGCCACACTCCTTTGTCACGCCACTTTGAGGGTTTTCATCTCTTCTTCTTCATCTCTTATCAATTCAAAGAGATTAGCCATCAATCTCTTGAATTAAGAACACTAGAAATTGTTTCTAGTGTCCTGTTTACATCTTTAATCTCTTAAAAGGCAGAACTTAATTTTCTAATTAATAGAAAAGCTTTAGAAGCTATTCAAGGGCTGCCATAGGTGTTCTTGGTATGGACAAGCTAGAGGGACAACATCTGGTGTCCTGAAGACGAATCTCAAAGGCGCAGACACGCTGTAGTGCATCAAGAGGTTAGTGTAATCGTTCTTGATTTAATCTAGGGTTCTAAAATTAATCTGATTAATTTTAAAATCTTAAATGGCAAATACAGATCCAAAAACATATTAAAAGAGTTTTAATATGTTGTTTATCATTGAAATCAAATAGATAAAAATAAATCTTGCATGATGCATGTGACTCTAGATGAAAATTTTTGAATTCAATGGTATAAACTTGTGTTTTTCACGCTGCCGTTCCTTCACATATGCCCTAGTGTGTCACCTTGGGGAGCACCGGTGTTATTTGTAAAGAAGAAAGACGGTACACTACGGCTTTTTATAGACTATCGGCAGCTGAATAAGGTGACTGTGAAAAATAAATATCCATTACCACGAATAGATGATTTATTTGATCAATTGAAGGGAGCCGGTGTGGTCTCTAAGATAGATCTCAAATCAGGCTATCACCAGTTGAAAGTAAAGGAGACAGATGTGCCAAAAACTGCTTTCAGGACCCAGTATAGATACTATGAGTTTCTAGTGATGCCATTTGGGCTAACAAATCCACCAGCAGCTTTTATGGACCTAATGAACCGTATCTTTCACTCCTACTTAGATCGGTTTGTTGTGGCCTTTATGGATGATATTCTGGTGTATTCTAAGAATCGAGAGGAGCATGATGAACACCTGAGAGTAGTACTATAGACACTGCAGGAAAAGCAGTTATAAGCCAAACTGTCCAAGTGTGACTTCTGGTTAGATGAAATATCCTTCCTTGGACACATTGTATTAGCAGACGGGATCAGGGTGGATCCAAAAAAGAGTGAAGCATTTGTGGAATGGAAACCTCCCAGAAATGTAACAGAGGTCAGAAGCTTCTTGGGGTTAACAGGATACTACAGGAGATTTATGAAGGGATTCTCCCTTATAGCAGCCCCACTAACTAAGTTTCTTGCATAAGAATGCAAAGTTTGACTGGAATGACAAATGTCAAGCCAGTTTTAAGAAGCTAAGTGCTATGCTCACAGAAGCTCCAGTGCTGACACAGCTAGAGTCTGGGAAAAACTATGTGATCTTCAGTGATGCCTCTCATAATGGGCTTGGGTGTGTTCTGATGCAAGAAGGTAAAGTAGTTGCCTATGCTTCTAGAAAGCTAAGGCCACATGAAAAGAACTACCCAACACATGATTTGCAATTGGCTGTAATAATATTTGCACTGAAGATATAGAGGCATTACCTATATGGTGAGAAGTGCTACATATACACGGATCACAAGAGTTTGAAGTATTTACCAACCCAAAAGGAACTCAATCTAAGACAGAGGCGATGGATTGAATTCCTTAAAGATTATGACTGTGTGATCGACTATCACCCTGGAAAGGCAAATGTGATTGACCATAACTTGAGTTATACAAATCCAAATGACATGATTCAAAAAGGGAAATAAAGACAAGACATAGAAGAATAATTTCCTTTTAGGAAATGGGGCCAAACAGTGGCCGCAAACTGTCCAAAGTCATATGCAAAGTGAAAGTCCCAAATCTGAACCTAAAGAAAGGTTCTTGAAAAACATTATTCGCTTATCCCTACTAACTCACTATATACTAAATTACTTAAGAGATGTATGTGGGACCCACTTTCCCACTGCACATTGACACAAAAATTCTATTGTCACTACATTACACTAAACGAATATGTGGGACCCACCTTCCTACTACAAAATGACATGAAAAGCCTACTAAGAAGTTACTAATGCTAAATTACCCAAAGTAAACCTAGGCTTATGTATATTGTATGGATCGATTGGTATACTAATTAAGGACTACAGATAGCAGTACTGCTTACAGGAATAATCACTGATCGACAAAGTATGTCTGACATGATTGTTCTACAGGCTATATGCCTGACGGTTGGCCATTGTGCCTAATGATATTTGTGGCTTAGAAAGCCTACCCGCTGGCCTAGTGCCTGACATGACATGTGTATACAGGCTAGACATATGGCTATCTAACCAGTATACTCCCGCGTATCCAGCAATTATAGTCTGTTATAGGTTACTTGGGCACTGTTATAAATAAATCAAGACTGAAAATATAAGAAATGACCAGAAAAGATACTGTTAAGTTAAATTGCTTTCAAAGTGCAGAAAATTCATAAATAACTTAGAAACTGCAGAACTTAGCATAGAATGATTATTTTAATTATTTAATTACATTTCTTTTAAATTATGCACCACTAAGCTATCAGCTTAACGCGTATAGTTTTTCCATCACGTAGGTACTAGAGACCAGGCTCACCCGACACAGTCGCCACTGCAGCAGTCGCCACAGTAGCGTCTGACAGAGCTCTGACCAGATCTGCCACCGTCCAGAGTCACCTCACTGGTCATTTTGTATTTTAGCAGGGCCCATGTATAGACTAGTATTTTGGTTCATTGTGTATAAACATGATGTAATTACTAGTTTGTGATGTAATAAAAATTGTAAGTTTGTATTTTGGATTGTAATTAAAGTTATGAATTTCTGCATATGAATGTCTATATGAATGAATGAAATAAACGAATGAACTTGAGATTGTATAAGCAGAAATGAGATAATATGACATGTAGAAATATGAGACATGGTATTATTTTAACAGATAACTTGTGGAAACCGCCAGATGCCAATTAAACAGAGGAGGCTCTGCCCAGGTATCCACAAAAATAAATTGTGATATAAAAAAAATTCACATATTTTCTATAAGTTTAAAATTAACAATGAACAGGACAGCATAAGATAGGGTGCTCCGGCACCAAATGTGATACTCCTCGCTTGGCTACACTATAGACAGATAAGGGGCGTCACAGAGACTAAAAATGAAATATATGCATAGATATGATCCTGATAAATATATTGATTTCAAAGTATTATAAAATATGCCATTGACCTAGAATTATGGAATTACACATATTATCATAATTTTAAATTATTTAGTTATTCTGCTTTAAGATTATGCACCACTAAGCAAATTGCTCAGCGCGTTGGATTTTCCATTGGGTAGATACTAGAGATCAGCAGCCACCATGGTAGCAGCCGCCACAGTAGTGTTCTGACCGCAGTTGACCAAATCTGCATACATAAAGGAAAGGAAGAATGAAAAACACAAGTTTATACCATTGAATTCAAAAATTTTCACCTAGGGTCACATGCATCATGCAAGATTTATTTTTATCTATTTGATTTCAATGATAAACAACATATTAAAACTCTTTTAATATGTTTTTGGATCTGTATTTGCCATTTAAGATTTTAAAATTAATCAGATTAATTTTAGAACCCTAGATTAAATCAAGAACGATTACACTAACCTCTTGATGCACT
This sequence comes from Hevea brasiliensis, assembly GCF_030052815.1. Taxonomy (NCBI): domain Eukaryota; kingdom Viridiplantae; phylum Streptophyta; class Magnoliopsida; order Malpighiales; family Euphorbiaceae; genus Hevea; species Hevea brasiliensis. Next base: position 18,893,045 of record NC_079500.1, on the reverse strand, counting down.
GCTGCGTGTCTGCGCCTTTGAGATTCGTCTTCAGGACACCAGATGTTGTCCCTCTAGCTTGTCCACACCAAGAACACCTATGGCAGCCCTTGAACAGCTTCTAAAGCCTTTTCTATTAATTAGAAATTCAAGTTCTGTCTTTTAAGAGATTAGAGATGTAACAGAACACTAGAAACAATTTCTAGTGTTCTTAATTCAAGAGATTGATGGCTAATCTCTTTGAATTGATGAGAGATGAAGAAGAATAGAGGGAAGGCTGCAAAATGGCATGACCAAGGAGTGTGGCTGCTGGTTGTATTTTATTTTCTCATAACAACACTTAAATAGCTAGGTTAACACATTAAACCCTTGCCACATGTCACCCTTTGAATAGCTCTAGGTTTAAGTGACCCAATCACATTGTGCCAAGTGTCAAACCTATATTTAATCTTGATTTTAATCATCTTACATGATTAAAAAAAAACATTTGGCAAGCTTATGTGTTATGCCATGTGTCACCATTTCATGGTGCCACGTGTCACACTACAAAATGACCAAAATGCCCATGTGTCTTAATTTTGAGTTCTCAACCCAAAATAATTATTTTTCTTCTTCTAATTAATTTATATCAAATATAAATTAATTAATTAATCTCTATTAATTAATTTCTCATTAATCAAATTCATATTTAAACACTTTAAATATAAATTTAACTTATATTATACATCCAATAATCTAGATTTGGTTTCAAGTCATGCTAGGGACTTTGCAAACTAATTGCAAACCAAACCTATTTAATTAATCAATTAAACTCTTTAATTAATTAATTAAATCATATTTAATTAGGTGATAACTTGTGTATGTGTGTAACTTACGAGGCTCATCACTAATTGGCAATGAGACATGATATCAACTCTTAATATCATCAGAACTCTTTCTTACCATAAATGATTTCTCTAAATCATTTTATAAACCTCATAGACCATGGTTAACACCTAGCATAGCATGCCATGGCCACCCAATTAGTAATAAGGTTTACCTTAAATGAATCTATAATCATATGTTACCATGCACTAGAATCTCTCTGCTACAAAATCCCAACTCAAGCTGGAGTCATGGTTTATGTCAAACTCCATTTGCTATGAATATTATGTTCTCTTTTAATTCCAGTTCTTGATTAAAAAGATTTTCTCATCAGAAACTCTTTTATGAATAAATCTATCTGTCCTGGCCAGGAACTTGAAACATCAAGAACAATTAAATGAACATAGGATTTTATCTCTATTTACTTAGAGGAACAAATTCCATCTTGATCAACACCTACCTCCATATATACCTAGTAGGAGCCAACACATGCCCATATACCCATACACAGTACAAGTATGAAAGCAGTATCAAACTCAAACTACCTATATACAAGATAACTGTGCTATCTCAGGTCTAAAGATTATATGCACTGATATGATTTATGACAAAACATTGACAAGAATAAACTCCATGTGCTTGTCATAAGTGTCACTGGTTCGGCCTACTTATCATGTATAAGTGCCTATCATGTTTGTTATATGGCATGAAACTCACCATTCCATCTTATTTATATCTCATATAAATAACTTGGGAACAAACATGAATACAATCTTTCTGGATAAGTCATGTTCTTATTATGAAGTATCCTCGATTGTGAACCTATTTTGATACTTCGTGCTAGAAATATTGTCACTCATATTCTTAACAACTTAAGAATAATATTTCTAACAAAATATCAATGGACCTTTTCTATTACACATAAATATATTATGTAAACGGAAAAGTGGAAATGCCTTTTATTAATAAAAATATGTACAAGATACATACTAAATGATATGCTCTAGGGCATACTACTAACAATCTCCCACTAGCACTAGAGCCATTCATTACAATATCTTAGACCTATCTTCTCAAGATGTCGGTCTAACTGAGTTTGAGACATAGGCTTAGTGAATGGATCACCGGATTTTCACTAATGCTATTTTTGCATGGCTACATCGCCGCCCAACTATTTCTCCGATAATGTGGTAGCGTCTTTCTATGTGTTTGGATTTCTCGTGAGACCTTGGTTCCTTAGCTCAGTATGATCGCTCCATTATTGTCACAGTGTAGTGGAACTGACTCAATGGAAGGAACTATCGTAAGTTCTCACAAACTTCTTTATCCAAACAAATTCTTTGCAAAGATCTCGATGCAACAATATACTCACCTCTGTAGTAGAATCTACAAATGTGCTCGCTTGGAACTCTTCCAACCGATCGCACCTCCATTACAAATGAACACATATCCAGAGGTAGACTTTCTATCATCGATATCTGATTGGAAATCAGAATCAGTATAACCATCCAATTGCAAGTCTCCACCTCCATAAATCAAGAATAAATCCTTAGCTCTTCTCAAGTACTTAAGAATATTCTTGACAGCTATCCAATGTTCCAAACCTGGATTGGATTGATACCTGCTAGTCAAACTAATAAAGATATGTGATATCCGCCTAGTACACAATATTGCATACATTAAACTTCCAAGAGCCGAAGCATATGGAATCCTGGCCATCTTATCTCTTTCTTCAGGTGTCTTTGGAGACATCTCTTTAGAAAGATGGATACCATGTCTCACTGGTAACAATCCTCTCTTGGAATCAAGCATGTTAAACCTCTTTAACACCTTTTCCAAGTATAGACTTTGGGATAAACTAATTATTCTTTTCGCTCTATCTCTATAGATGCGAATCCCAAGAATATAGGTTGCCTCCCCTAAGTCTTTCATGGAGAATGTATTTGACAACCATACCTTTATAGTCGTCAACATACCTGTGTCATTACCAATCAATAATATTTCATCAACATATAAGACAAGGAAAGTGATAGCATCACACTAACCTTCTTATATACACATGGCTCATCCTCATTTTTGATAAAACCAAAGGATTTAATGGCTTCATCAAAATGGATGTTCCAACTCCTCGAAGCTTGTTTTAACCCATAAATGGATCGCTTTAGCTTGCATACCTTGGAACTATCTTGGGATTCAAATCCCCTAGGTTGTTCCATGAAAATGTTTTCTTCAATGTATCCATTGAAAAAAGCTATTTTGACATCCATCTGCCAAATCTCATAATCATAGTATGCAGCTATTGCTAATAAAATCCTAATTGATTTAAGCATGGCAACAGGCGAGAAAGTCTCCTCATAGTCGATTCCTTGCCTTTGGCGAAACCCTTTCGCTACTAGCCTTGCCTTATAGGTCTCTACCTTTCCATCAGAACCAATTTTCTTCTTGAAAACCCACTTGTTCCCTATAGGTATAATACCTTCAGGTGGGTCAACAAGATCCCAAACTTGATTCTTATACATGGAATCAATCTCGGATTTCATAGCATCAATCCATTTTGAAGAGTCTATATCTGATATAGCTTCTTCATAAGTAAGTGGATCATCTCCATGATCTACTTCTTCATGAGTGGACAACTCTTGTTCTTCTTCATGAAGAAAACCATATCTCATTGGTGGGTGAGATACCCTGGTTGTTCTACGAGGAACAAATTGTAGATGTTTCATTAACTGTATTGGTTGACTAGATGGATCTATATCCATCCGATCCATTGGTTGGTCAAAATTCTCCAATTCTAACTCTATTTGCCTTCCTTTCCTCCTCCTTGAACAATTTGTTGTTCAAGAAATGTGGCATCTCTACTTATCACAACCTTTGTGAAGTAGGCAAATAAAAATAATATCCAAAACTATCTTTTGGATATCCAACAAATCAACCTTTTTCTCGATCCGGTCTCCAATTTATCGTTGTTCACTTTTTGATATAATTTGGACAACCCCAAATCTTAACATGCTTAAGACTTGGTTTTCTTCCATGCCATATCTCATAAGGTGTAGAAGAAACTGATTTTGATGGAATCCTATTCGTAATATACAAAGTCGATTTTAATGCAAATCCCCATAAGAAGATTGGCATATCAAGATAGCTCATCATACTACGCACCATATCCAATAGGGTACGATTTCTCCTTTCAGATACACCATTCACCGTATGCCTCGGAGGAGTCACCGAGAAACAATGCCATGCTCTCTCAAGTATTCATCAAATTCAAGATTTCAAATATTCACCTCCACGATCCGATCGAAGAGCTTTAATATTCTTACCGCTTGATTTTCTACTTTAGATTTAAATTCTTTGAACTTTTCAAAGATTCATGTTTGTATTTCATCAAATACAAATACCCAAACCTTGATTTATCATCAGTAAAGGTAATAAAATGATGAAAACCCCCTCTAGCCATTTCTTTAAATGGACCACATACATCACTATGTATTAGCTCTAAAATATTTTCAGCTCTTAGCCCTTGTCCAACAAAGGGTGATCTAGTCATTTTACCCTGAAGGCAAGATTCACAAGTTGGAGTAGGCTCAAAGCCCAATGAGGATATAATCCCATTTTCTCCAATTTTGCAATCCTATCTTCTGCAACATGACATAACCTTAAGTGCCAAATATATTTTGAACTTGAGTTAGTTGTCACCATGGCATTGCATTCTTTTAGATCACTTGCATTCAATTTGTGTTTGTCATTATTATCCAAATAATAAAGACCATCATTCATATAACCCGAACCAACATATTTATTTCCAAAATAAATATTGCAAACATCATCGATGAATCAAATTCATAGCCATTTCTAGTCAAACTAGATATAGAAATGATGTTCTTAAAAGCATCAGGTACATATAAAATATTATCCAAACAGAAAACATGTCCAAACATGTAAAAAGATTTAGATCCTATGGCTAAAGCTTCAACAGTTGAGCCATTGCCAATCCGACTCTAATATCTTGAGAAACGCAAGCTGCTACTGTTTACTAGTTCCTGCATATCATTAGAAATGTGAGAACAGCACCAAGATCTAAAACCCAAGTCAGAGATGAACTATGAGTATCATCGTAATCTAAATAACAAGATATGGACATACCTTCCGAAGGTGTATCCTTCTTGTCCTTCAGAGAAGCAAGATACTCAGGCGCTTCTTTTCCAAAGGCCCATCCTTTTGGCAAAGGGAAACACTTTCCTTTGCCTCCATCGCCTTTAGTCTTCCTTTTCTGCTTAGCTATTTTCTTGGAAGGACCAGGAATCGAGGTTTCTTTTTCTTATTGCCCTTCTTCTTGTTGGACTTTCCAAAGATAAGAAGATGCAACCAAAGCTACCTCTTTCCCTTTATTGCCCAGCATATTCTTTTGGGCAATAACCAGATGTTGAGTAAACCAGCTAAGGTGCATTCTGTTTAGTCATATGGAAATTTGTCACAAAATTCTCAAAAGACTCAAGAAGGACTCAAGGATCAAACTGGTCAGTAGTTGGAAATCCATGTTGAAGTCAAGATGTTCCAACCGCTCAATCACCGAATCATCTTGTGGACATGATCCCCAACATTTTGTCCCTCGACATCCTCATACGGAATAGCCGCCTAGATATCTCATACCTAGCATTCTCTTTGTGCTCACCATACAACTCTTGTAGGTGAAGGATGATCTCACTCGCACTCTGCATGTTCTCATGTTGCTTCTGCAACTCATTACTCATTGAAGCAAGCATGTAACACTTAGCTCTCATATCATGCTCCTTCCACTTGTTCAAAGTATCATGTTCCTCTTGTGTGGCCTCTGGAGGTAAGGGACCAGGAACATTTGAATCTAGAACATATCCTCCATGTTCAAGGTTCAGGACAAGTTTCAAATTTCTTAGCCAATCATGATTAGGTCCACCAACCTATTGTGATCAAGTATGCTTGCAAGGATATTGGATGGTGGTGGTTGTTTTGTGCTCATTTTTATCGTAAAATTAATCTAGAAAATAACCAGATTAATTAGTAAATATATCATGTAATTAACCAAAATGATTATGGTCTTTTAATCAAATTGGTCCTCCCACTAACTTAGCGAATCCTACACTTCCAAAGTAGAAAACGAAAATCCTAGTTGGATGGATTTCTAGTGGGTGATTGAATTCTTATAATTCTATTGATCATCCTCAGGTACATCCATTATTGGAATTACAATAAACTATAAGTGAGCAACTCCTTGCCCATCACATCTCATGTGAGGTTCAATCCTTTACCTAGCCCCTAATGCTCAAAATCTCAGGTACATCCATTATTGACTTATCTTGCATTAGTTAAGTTGATCCCATTGAGCCAGTAATTATGCAAATAATTTTAATGTCCTCAGGTACATCCAATGTTGGCCACCAAACCATTTACATATTTACAATATCTCATGCTTAACAATTATTCTTAAGGAAATCTCTTAAATTAATTGCATCTCATGCAACTATTTAAAATTTCTCAAAATAATTGCCCCAATGGAGGGCCTATGTTATAATTATTTTAATTATAGTATTTCCAACTTAATCATTTATTTGGAAGATTTTATGGTCATTCTAATTACTATTAAGGTCTCACTTTGCACATTATCCATTTAGCATGCATATATCATATAATTGCATACATTCCCATACATCTCATGCATTCATGGATAAGCAGTAAATATGGTATGATCATGGACTTTCTAAGGGATTCAATTCTGAGCCACCAAGAATTGAATAAGGGCATTCCTAGGTGCATTTCATTCATTCATTTTACAAGAGTTGCTGAAGGAGTACATAATCAACACTTGATCTTGAATTCCTCCCACTGGTCCCACCAATGCTTTTGACCTCCTTGAACTTCTTGCAATCCAATATTACATAGTAATCCTTGGCATACCAAGGCAAATTTACAAGAACTTAAATAAATGAAATTACAACCCAAAAATTATTACAAACTTAATAATACATGCCCAAAATAAATTAAAATAAATTAATTAATTTATAATCCCAAATAAACATAAAAGAAATAAATCCAATCACATTGGTCTTTTATAGTCCATGATCATCCATCATGCATATCACTATTTAACAATTAAATAAAACATACATACTTAAATTAAATTGAATATCTCATATTCAACTTAAAAATCCAGATTTGAATATGATTCAAATAAATTTAAAAATTCAGATTTGAATCTCATTCAAACAAAATTAAAAATTCAGATTTGAATCACATTCAAACATTTTTTAAAAAATCAGATCTGAATTTTATTCAATCAATTTTAAAAAATCAGATTTAAATATGATTCAAACAACTTTAAAAATTCATAATTAAATCACATTCAAACAACTTTTAAAATTCAGATTTGAATCACATTCAAACAATTTTTAAAATTCTGATTTGAATCATAATTTAATTGTGTGATTAAAATTACTAATTAAACACTTTAATTAGTCAAAGAATAGGCCTTAGATCATACAACAATTGCAGAATTAAAAGCCAAACCTTGAACCACCCATGGTAGCCAAACCATGCGCACCATTGATGGTGTTTTTTTTAAATATGCCGCCACCTTGCTTTGCAACTAGCAATGATCTCTTGATCTCATGATCAAACACACAATTAAATCATATAATCAACAATCTAAATGGCAAATATAGTGGCTCTGATACCAATTGAAGGAACGGAAGCGTGAAAAACACAAGTTTATACCATTGAATTCAAAAATTTTCACCTAGGGTCACATGCATCATGCAAGATTTATTTTTATCTATTTGATTTCAATGATAAACAACATATTAAAACTCTTTTAATATGTTTTTGGATCTGTATTTGCCATTTAAGATTTTAAAATTAATCAGATTAATTTTAGAACCCTAGATTAAATCAAGAACGATTACACTAACCTCTTGATGCAATCACGTGTCCGCGCTTTGAGATTCGCCTTCATGACACCAGATGTTGTCCCTCTAGCTTGTCCACACCAAGAACACCTATGGCAGCCCTTGAACAGCTTCTAAAGCCTTTTCTATTAATTAGAAATTCAAGTTCTGCCTTTTAAGATATTAGAGATGTAAACAGGACACTAGAAATAATTTCTAGTGTTCTTAATTCAAGAGATTGATGGCTAATCTCTTTGAATTGATGAGAGATGAAGAAGAATAGAGGGAGGGCTGCAAAATGGCGTGACCAAGGAGTGTGGCTGCTGGTTGTATTTTATTTTCTCATAACAACACTTAAATAGCTAGGTTAACACATTAAACCCTTGTCACATGTCACCCTTTGATTAGCTCTAGGTTTAAGTGACCCAATCACATTGTGCCAAGTGTCAAACCTATATTTAATCTTGATTTTAATCATCTTACATGATTAAAAAAAACATTTGGCAAGCTTATGTGTTATGCCATGTGTCACCATCTCATGGTGCCACGTGTCACACTGCAAAATGACCAAAATGCCCCTGTGTCTTAATTTTGAGTTCTCAACCCAAAATAATTATTTTTCTTCTTCTAATTAATTTATATCAAATATAAATTAATTAATATAAATTTAAACACTTTAAATATTAATATTAATTAAATTCATATTTAAACACTTTAAATATAAATTTAACTTATATTATACATCCAATAATCTAGATTTGGTTTCAAGTCATGCTAGGGACTTTGCAAACTAATTGCAAATCAAACCTATTTAATTAATCAATTAAACTCTTTAATTAATTAATTAAATCATATTTAATTAGGTGATAACTTGTGTATGTGTGTGACTTACTAGGCTCATCACTAATTGGCAATGAGACATGATATCAACTCTTAATATCATCAGAACTCTTTTTTACCATAAATGATTTCTCTAAATCATTTTATGAACCTCATAGACCATGGTTAACACCTAGCATAGCATGCCATGGCCACCCAATTAGTAATAAGGTTTACCTTAAATGAACCTATAATCATATGTTACCATGCACTAGAATCTCTCTGTTACAAAATCCCAACTCAAGCCGAGTCATGGTTTATGTGAAACTCCATTTGCTATGAATATTATGTTCTCTTTTAATTCCAGCTTGATTAAAAGATTTTCTCATCGTAAACTCTTTTTGAATAAATCTATCTGTCTGCCAGAACTTGAAACATCATGAACAATTTAATGAACATAGGATTTTATCTCTTTTTACTTAGAGGAACAGATTCCTTCTTGATCAACAGCTACCTCCATATATAACTAGTAGGAGCCAACACATGCCCATATACCCATACACAAGACAAGTATGAAAGCAGATCAAACTCAAACTACCTATATACAAGATAACTGTGCTATCTCAAAGTCTAAAGATTATATGTACTGATATGATTTATGACAAAACATTGACAAGAGTAAACTCCATGTGCTTGTCATAAGTGTCACTGTTCGCCTACTTATCATTTATAAGTGCCTATCATGTTTGTTATATGGCATGAGACTCACCATTCCATCTTATTTATATCTCATATAAATAACTTGGGAACAAACATGAATACAATCTTTCCGATAAGTCATGTCCTTATTATGAAGTACCCGATTGTGAACCTATTTATGATACTGCTAGAAATATTGTCACTCATATTCTTAACAACTTAAGAATAATATTTCTAACAAAATATCAATGGACCTTATCTATTACACATAAATATATTATATAAACTAAAAGTGGAAATGCCTTTATTAATAAAAATATGTACAAGATACATACTAAATGATATGCTCTAGGGCATACTACTAACAATACAAATCGAGTCACTTCACCTTTTTATATTTTGGTAGGGCCCATGTATATACTAGTATTTTGATTCATTGTGTATAATCATGATGTAATTACTAGTTTGTGATGTAAATAAAAATTGTAATGACATATTTTGGAATGTAAATAAAGTTATGAATTTCTGCATATGAATTTCTAGATGAATGAATGAACTTGAAATTGTATGAGCAAAAATGACATGGGATAACATGTAGAGATATGAAATTGTTGTAATAGGTAACTAGTGGAACCCACTGATGCCAATTAAACAGAGGAGGCTCTGCCTGTATCCACGTAAATAAATTATTATAAAAATAATTTCACATATGAAATACTTGTTTTTAAATGATATTAAAAATTTACAATGAACATGATAAGATAAGATAGGGTGCTCCGCATCAATGTGGCACTCGCTCAACTACATCGTAGACGGGTGAGGCGCCACATGTAGTGGTAGAGTCAGAGCAACGGTTTAGGGTCCTAAACCTAGATAGTTAGAAATAGATAGAGTGCATCACATGCATGGGTCTTTAAAGAGAGTCGAGGTGACACTAATGCAGCTCTGTTCTTTATCTGTTTGATAAGATCGATGGTATCTGATCCTTTAGAGCACGAGTCTCCAAGACTGATAGAGGAAGAGGTAGAGAATCATGCACCTGCACCAGCGTCTAGTCAGAGGCACAGTAGTAGTAGAACAGAACCATCGTTGGGTACTTTAGTAAGGACATAGTAGGCCTTCCTAGAGAAAATAACTCAATTGCTCACAAGTCATCCGAGCTAGGCCACCACAACCAGATATAGGGCCCCAGAGAGAGAGTTAAAAATGATGAGCTATTTAGAGGGACAGTAAAGGTAAGAGAGGGTCCGACTGCCACCCAGTAATTACATAGAGAGCAAGAGACCTGTGGGGTCTCGTGGTCAAATTCGTAATGCAGAACAGAGGCAGTGGTTTCGATTTGCCCCGAGGAGAGGAGGTCAGATGGGTGTATTAGTTGGCAATTCTGCGGTTCCTATAGCACGGAGATCAACCCCGATGCCAGTTTGTACACATTGTGGGAAGGACCACAGAGGAAAGTGTAGATTGCTAACGGGTGGATGTTTCAGATGTGGGTCCATAAAAGCGTTTTTCAAGAGATTGCCCATGGAGGAGTTCTCCCACAGCTCCATCACAGACTCAAAGGTCTACCCCGACAGTACAGAGGGGTAGAAGACCGATGAGACTGGAGATAGCTAGTACATCACAGAGAGTTTCTAAGAATATAAAATAACCCGAGGTTGAAGTAGCACCCCGCGTATGCTCTATGGCTCGAGAGGAGCTAGACCTGCTGGACGTTGTCAGAGGTACATTTTCTAATTATAATACCTTTAAATATGTATTGATAGACCCTAATTATGTTCACCCCCTATATATGCATTGTACCTCCTATTGAAAAAGGATACCGATAGATGGGTTAGAAGATGACATACTTGTCACCAACCCTTTAGGTCACCAGGTGATTGTAGATTATCAACCGAAAAGGATCGTGTTAAAGATAATGGATGGAAATAAGCAAGAGACTGTATATGAGATGAAAGAGGATGAGTACAGAACTAATTGAGGATAAGTGTAGGAAAAACCTGATCTATTGGGATATACTATGGTAACTACGCAATATTCTCAATGTTTGTGCTGTAAGCTGCAGATTACAGTACAACTTGGGATAATTGTGTAGAGCTATGTATTTCTGATAGTAAATCGAGATAGGGATAAGATTATAGAGCTAGATTTAGTAAGACAGACTAAGGATTAGCAGAGATCTATATAGCTGAGATAGTATGGTTACATGGAGTGTCGATATCACTCATAACTAACCGAGACCTGAGAATTTCTTCAACAAAAGTTATGGGGATCATTCGGCACTCAATCGCACTTGAGTACGGCTTTTTATCTCCAGACAGATGGACAGTCCAAAAGGGTGATATAGGTAACCCTTAGAACTTATTAAAATTGTTATAGATGTTAAAGACATGATAGTAATGATATGACATGAATTATATGATATGTATTGGAAAAATATGTTAAGAAGTTGTGTCATCGATTTTGAAGGGAATTGGGAGAATTATCTTCCTTTGGTAGAATTCGCTTACAACAACAGCTACTAAGCCAGCATAAAAAAATGGCTATATTTGAAACATTGTATGGGAGAAGTGATGGAACGGAAGCGTGAAAAACACAAGATTATACCATTGAATTCAAAAATTTTCACCTAGGGTCACAAGCACCATGCAAGATTTATTTTTATCTATTTGATTTCAATGATAAACAACATATTAAAACTCTTTTAATATGTTTTTGGATCTGTATTTGCCATTTAAGATTTTTAAAATTAATCAGATTAATTTTAGAACCCTAGATTAAATCAAGAACGATTACACTAACATCTTGATGTCGCAGCGTGTCTGCGCTTTGAGATTCGTCTTGAGACACGGATGTTGTACCTCTAGCTTGTCCACACCAAGAACACCTATGGCAGCCCTTGAACAGCTTCTAAAGCCTTTTCTATTAATTAGAAATTCAAGTTCTGCCTTTTAAGAGATTAGAGATGTAAACAGGACACTAGAAACAATTTCTAGTGTTCTTAATTCAAGAGATTGATGGCTAATCTCTTTGAATTGATGAGAGATGAAGAGAAATAGCTGGAGAGGCTGCAAAGTGGCATGACATATGAGAGGAGAGGCTGCTGGTTATGTTTTATTTTCATAACAACACTTAAATAGCTAGGTTAACACATTAAACCCTTGCCACATGTCACCCTTTGATTAGCTCTAGGTTTAAGTGACCCAATCACATTGTGCCAAGTGTCAAACCTATATTTAATCTTGATTTTAATCATCTTACATGATTAAAAAAACATTTGGCAAGCTTATGTGTTATGCCATGTGTCACCATCTCATGGTGCCACGTGTCACACTGTGAAATGACCAAAATGCCCCTGTGTCTTAATTTTGAGTTCTCAACCCAAAATAATTATTTTCTTCTTCTAATTAATTTATATCAAATATAAATTAATTAATTAATCTCTATTAATTAATTTCTCATTAATTAAATTCATATTTAAACACTTTAAATATAAATTTAACTTATATTATACATCCAATAATCTAGATTTGGTTTCAAGTCATGCTAGGGACTTTGCAATCAAATTGCAAACCAAACCTATTTAATTAATCAATTAAACTCTTTAATTAATTAATTAAATCATATTTCATTAGGTGATAACTTGTGTATGTGTGTAACTTACTAGGCTCATCACTAATTGGCAATGAGACATGATATCAACTCTTAATCATCAGAACTCTTTCTTACCATAAATGATTTCTCTAAATCATTTTATAAACCTCATAGACCATGGTTAACACCTAGCATAGCATGCCATGGCCACCCAATTAGTAATAAGGTTTACCTTAAATGAATCTATAATCATATGTTACCATGCACTAGAATCTCTCTGCTACAAAATCCCAACTCAAGCTGGAGTCATGATTTATGTCAAACTCCATTTGCTATGAATATTATGTTCTCTTTTAATTCCAGTTCTTGATTAAAAAGATTTTTTCATCAGAAACACTTTCTGAATAAATCTATCTGTCCTGGCCAGGAACTTGAAACATCAAGAACAATTAAATAAACATAGGATTTTATCTCTATTTACTTAGAGGAACAAATTCCATCTTGATTAACATCTACCTCCATATATAACTAGTAGGAGCCAACACATGCCCATATATCCATACACAGTACAAGTATGAAAGCGAGATCAAACTCAAACTACCTATATACAAGATAACTGTATATCTCAGTCTAAAGATTATATGCATCGATATGATTTATGACAAAACATTGACAAGAATAAACTCCATGTGCTTGTCATAAGTGTCACCGGTTCGCCTACTTATCATTTATAAGTGCCTATCATGTTTGTTATATGGCATGAGACTCACCATTCCATCTTATTTATATCTCATATAAATAACTTGGGAACAAACATGAATACAATCTTTCTGGATAAGTCATGTTCTTATTATGAAGTATCCTCGATTGTGAACCTATTTTGATACTTCGTGCTAGAAATATTGTCACTCATATTCTTAACAACTTAAGAATAATATTTCTAACAAAATATCAATGGACCTTTTCTATTACACATAAATATATTATGTAAACGGAAAAGTGGAAATGCCTTTTATTAATAAAAATATGTACAAGATACATACTAAATGATATGCTCTAGGGCATACTACTAACAATCTCCCACTAGCACTAGAGCCATTCATTACAATATCTTAGACCTATCTTCTCAAGATGTCGGTCTAACTGAGTTTGAGACATAGGCTTAGTGAATGGATCAGCTGGATTTTCAGCTAATGCTATTTTTTGCATGGCTACATCGCCTCGCCCAACTATTTCTCTGATAATGTGGTAGCGTCTTTCTATGTGTTTGGATTTCTGGTGAGACCTTGGTTCCTTAGCTCAGATGATCGCTCCATTATTGTCACAATGTAGTGGAACTAGCGACTCAATGGAAGGAACTATCGTAAGTTCTCACAAACTTCTTTATCCAAACGACTTCTTTTGCGACATCGATGCAACAATATACTCGACCTCAGTAGTAGAATCTACAATCGTGCTCGCTTGGAACTCTTCCAACCGATCGCACCTCCATTACAAATGAACACATATCCAGAGGTAGACTTTCTATCATCGATGATTGGAAATCGTAATCGATAACCATCCAATTGCAAGTCTCCACCTCCATAAATCAAGAATAAATCCTTAGCTCTTCTCAAGTACTTAAGAATATTCTTGACAGCTATCCAATGTTCCAAACCTGGATTGGATTGATACCTGCTAGTCAAACTAACAGCATATGTGATATCCGGCCTAGTACACAATATTGCATACATTAAACTTCCAATAGCCGAAGCATATGGAATCCTGGCCATCTTATCTCTTTCTTCAGGTGTCTTTGGAGACATCTCTTTAGAAAGATGGATACCATGTCTCACTGGTAACAATCCTCTCTTGGAATCAAGCATGTTAAACCTCTTTAACACCTTTTCCAAGTATAGACTTTGGGATAAACTAATTATTCTTTTCGCTCTATCTCTATAGATGCGAATCCCAAGAATATAGGTTGCCTCCCCTAAGTCTTTCATGGAGAATGTATTTGACAACCATACCTTTATAGTCGTCAACATACCTGTGTCATTACCCATCAATAATATGTCATCCACATATAAGACAAGGAAAGTGATAGCACTGTCACTAACCTTCTTATATACACATGGCTCATCCTCATTTTTGATAAAACCAAAGGATTTAATGGCTTCATCAAAATGGATGTTCCAACTCCTCGAAGCTTGTTTTAACCCATAAATGGATCGCTTTAGCTTGCATACCTTGGAACTATCTTGGGATTCAAATCCCCTAGGTTGTTCCATGAAAATGTTTTCTTCAATGTATCCATTGAAAAAAGCTATTTTGACATCCATCTGCCAAATCTCATAATCATAGTATGCAGCTATTGCTAATAAAATCCTAATTGATTTAAGCATGGCAACAAAGCAGAAAGTCTCCTCATAGTCGATTCCTTGCCTTTGTAAACCCTTTCGCTACTAGCCTTGCCTTATAGGTCTCTACCTTTCCATCAGAACCAATTTTCTTCTTGAAAACCCACTTGTTCCCTATAGGTATAATACCTTCAGGTGGGTCAACAAGATCCCAAACTTGATTCTTATACATGGAATCAATCTCGGATTTCATAGCATCAATCCATTTTGAAGAGTCTATATCTGATATAGCTTCTTCATAAGTAAGTGGATCATCTCCATGATCTACTTCTTCATGAGTGGACAACTCTTGTTCTTCTTCATGAAGAAAACCATATCTCATTGGTGGGTGAGATACCCTGGTTGTTCTACGAGGAACAGCTGTAGATGTTTCATTAACGGGTATTGGTTGACTAGATGGATCTATATCCATCTGATCTGTTGGTTGGTCAAAATTCTCCAATTCTAACTCTATTTGCCTTCCTTTTCCTCCTCCTTGAACAAACTGTTGTTCAAGAAATGTGGCATCTCTACTTATCACAACCTTTTGTGAAGTAGGCAAATAAAAATAATATCCAAAACTATCTTTTGGATATCCAACAAATCAACCTTTTTCTGATCTGGTCTCCAATTTATCAGTGTTCAGCTTTTTTGATATAAGCTGGACAACCCCAAATCTTAACATGCTTAAGACTTGGTTTTCTTCCATGCCATATCTCATAAGGTGTAGAAGAAACTGATTTTGATGGAATCCTATTCAGAATATACAAAGCTGATTTTAATGCAAATCCCCATAAGAAGATTGGCATATCAGTATAGCTCATCATACTACGTACCATATCCAATAGGGTACGATTTCTCCTTTCAGATACACCATTCAGCTGTGGCGTTCCTGGAGGAGTCAGCTGAGAAACAATGCCATGCTCTCTCAAGTATTCATCAGATTCAGTACTCAAATATTCACCTCCACGATCTGATCGAAGAGCTTTAATATTCTTACCTGTTTGATTTTCTACTTTAGATTTAAATTCTTTGAACTTTTCAAAAGATTCATGTTTGTATTTCATCAAATACAAATACCCAAACCTTGATTTATCATCAGTAAAGGTAATAAAATGATGAAAACCCCCTCTAGCCATTTCTTTAAATGGACCACATACATCACTATGTATTAGCTCTAAAATATTTTCAGCTCTTAGCCCTTGTCCAACAAAGGGTGATCTAGTCATTTTACCCTGAAGGCAAGATTCACAAGTTGGAGTAGGCTCAGAGCCCAATGAGGATATAATCCCATTTTCTCCAATTTTGCAATCCTATCTTCTGCAACATGACATAACCTTAAGTGCCAAATATATTTTGAACTTGAGTTAGTTGTCACCATGGCATTGCATTCTTTTAGATCACTTGCATTCAATTTGTGTTTGTCATTATTATCCAAATAATAAAGACCATCATTCATATAACCAGAACCAACATATTTATTTCCAAAATAAATATTGCAAACATCATCGATGTTGAAATTCATAGCCATTTCTAGTCAAACTAGATATAGAAATGATGTTCTTAAAAGCATCAGGTACATATAAAATATTATCCAAACACAAAACATGTCCAAACATGTAAAAAGATTTAGATCCTATGGCTAAAGCTTCAACAGTTGAGCCATTGCCAATCCGGACTCTAATATCTTGAGAACGCATAGCTCTTGTTTACTAGTTCACATATCATTAGAAATGTGAGAACAGGCACGATATCTAAAACCCAAGTGTAGATGAACTATGAGTATCATCAGAATCTAAATAACAAGATATGGACATACCTTAGAAGGTGTATCCTTCTTGTCCTTGAGAAGCAAGATACTGCAGGCGGTTCTTTTTCCAGTGCCCATCCTTTTGGCGATGGAAACACTTTCCTTTGCCTCCATCGACTTTAGTCTTCCTTTTACTGTTTAGCTATTTTCTTGGAAGGACCAGAATCGAGTTTTATTTTTATTATTGGCCTTCTTCTTGTTTTACTTTCCAGTAGAATATGTTGCAACCAAAGATAACTCTTTCCCATTATTGCCTGGCATATTCTTTTGGGCAATAACCAGCATGTTGAGTAAACCAGCTAAGGTGCATTCCTGTTTAGTCATATGGAAATTTGTCACAAAATTCCCAAAAGACTCAAGAAGGGACTGAAGGATCAAATCCGTCTGTAGTTGGAAATCCATGTTGAAGTCAAGATGTTCCAACTGCTCAATCAGCCGAATCATCTTGTGGACATGATCCCCAACATTTTGTCCCTCAGACATCCTCATACGGAATAGCTGTCTAGATATCTCATACCTAGCATTCCTGCTGTGCTCACCATACAACTCTTGTAGGTGAAGGATGATCTCACTCGCACTCTGCATGTTCTCATGTTGCTTCTGCAACTCATTACTCATGGAAGCAAGCATGTAACACTTAGCTCTCATATCATGCTCCTTCCACTTGTTCAAAGTATCATGTTCCTGTTGTGTGGCCTCTGGAGGTAAGGGACCAGGAACATTTGAATCTAGAACATATCCTATATGTTCAAGGTTCAGGACAAGTTTCAAATTTCTTAGCCAATCAGACAGATTAGGTCCTATCAACCTATTGTGATCAAGTATGCTTGCAAGGATATTGGATGGTGGTGGTTGTTTTGTGCTCATTTTTATCAGAAAATTAACTGCAGAAAATAACCAGATTAATTAGTAAATGTATCATGTAATTAACCAAAATGATTATGGTCTTTTAATCAAATTGGTCCTCCCACTAACTTAGCGAATCCTACACTTCCAAAGTAGAAAACGGAAATCCTAGTTGGATGGATTTCTAGTGGGTGATTGAATTCTTATAATTCTATTGATCATCCTCAGGTACATCCATTATTGGAATTACAATAAACTATAAGTGAGCAACTCCTTGCCCATCACATCTCATGTGAGGTTCAATCCTTTACCTAGCCCCTAATGCTCAAAATCTCAGGTACATCCATTATTGACTTATCTTGCATTAGTTAAGTTGATCCCATTGAGCCAGTAATTATGCAAATAATTTTAATGTCCTCAGGTACATCCAATGTTGGCCACCAAACCATTTACATATTTACAATATCTCATGCTTAACAATTATTCTTAAGGAAATCTCTTAAATTAATTGCATCTCATGCAACTATTTAAAATTTCTCAAAATAATTGCCCCAATGGAGGGCCTATGTTATAATTATTTTAATTATAGTATTTCCAACTTAATCATTTATTTGGAAGATTTTATGGTCATTCTAATTACTATTAAGGTCTCACTTTGCACATTATCCATTTAGCATGCATATATCATATAATTGCATACATTCCCATACATCTCATGCATTCATGGATAAGCAGTAAATATGGTATGATCATGGACTTTCTAAGGATTCAATTCGAGCCACCAAGAATTGAATCAGGGCATTCCTAGGTGCATTTCATTCATTCATTTTACAAGAGTTGCTGAAGGAGTACATAATCAACACTTGATCTTGAATTCCTCCCACTGGTCCCACCAATGCTTTTGACCTCCTTGAACTTCTTGCAATCCAATATTACATAGTAATCCTTGGCATACCAAGGCAAATTTACAAGAACTTAAATAAATGAAATTACAACCCAAAAATTATTACAAACTTAATAATACATGCCCAAAATAAATTAAAATAAATTAATTAATTTATAATCCCAAATAAACATAAAAGAAATAAATCCAATCACATTGGTCTTTTATAGTCCATGATCATCCATCATGCATATCACTATTTAACAATTAAATAAAACATACATACTTAAATTAAATTGAATATCTCATATTCAACTTAAAAATCCAGATTTGAATATGATTCAAATAAATTTAAAAATTCAGATTTGAATCTCATTCAAACGAAATTAAAAATTCAGATTTGAATCACATTCAAACATTTTTTAAAAAATCAGATTTGAATCACATTCAAACATTTTTTAAAAAATCAGATCTGAATTTTATTCAATCAATTTTAAAAAATCAGATTTAAATATGATTCAAACAACTTTAAAAATTTATATTTAAATCACATTCAAACAACTTTTAAAATTCAGATTTGAATCACATTCAAACAATTTTTAAAATTCTGATTTGAATCATAATTTAATTGTGTGATTAAAATTACTAATTAAACACTTTAATTAGTCAAAGAATAGGCTTTAGATCATACAACAATTGCAGAATTAAAAGCCAAACCTTGAACCACCCATGGTAGCCAAACCATGCGCACCATTGATGGTGTTTTTTTTAAATATGCCGCCACCTTGCTTTGCAACTAGCAATGATCTCTTGATCTCATGATCAAACACACAATTAAATCATATAATCAAAATCTAAATGGCAAATATAGTGGCTCTGATACCAATTGAAGGAACAGAAGCGTGAAAAACACAAGTTTATACCATTGAATTCAAAAATTTTCACCTAGGGTCACATGCATCATGCAAGATTTATTTTTATCTATTTGATTTCAATGATAAATAACATATTAAAACTCTTTTAATATGTTTTTGGATCTGTATTTGCCATTTAAGATTTTAAAATTAATCAGATTAATTTTAGAACCCTAGATTAAATCAAGAACGATTACACTAACCTCTTGATGCAATCTTTGCGTGTCTGCCTTTGAGATTCGTCTTCGTGACACGGATGTTGTCCCTCTAGCTTGTCCACACCAAGAACACCTATGGCAGCCCTTGAACAGCTTCTAAAGCCTTTTCTATTAATTAGAAATTCAAGTTCTGCCTTTTAAGATATTAGAGATGTAAACAGGACACTAGAAATAATTTCTAGTGTTCTTAATTCAAGAGATTGATGGCTAATCTCTTTGAATTGATGAGAGATGAAGAAGAATAGAGGGAAGGCTGCAAAATGGCGTGACCAAGGAGTGTGGCTGCTGGTTGTATTTTATTTTCTCATAACAACACTTAAATAGCTAGGTTAACACATTAAACCCTTGTCACATGTCACCCTTTGATTAGCTCTAGGTTTAAGTGACCCAATCACATTGTGCCAAGTGTCAAACCTATATTTAATCTTGATTTTAATCATCTTACATGATTAAAAAACATTTGGCAAGCTTATGTGTTATGCCATGTGTCACCATCTCATGGTGCCACGTGTCACACTGCAAAATGACCAAAATGCCCATGTGTCTTAATTTTGAGTTCTCAACCCAAAATAATTATTTTTCTTCTTCTAATTAATTTATATCAAATATAAATTAATTAATTAATCTCTATTAATTAATTTCTCATTAATTAAATTCATATTTAAACACTTT
Organism: Hevea brasiliensis; assembly: GCF_030052815.1. Lineage (NCBI taxonomy): Eukaryota > Viridiplantae > Streptophyta > Magnoliopsida > Malpighiales > Euphorbiaceae > Hevea > Hevea brasiliensis. The sequence continues at coordinate 18,872,452 of NC_079500.1, read as the reverse complement.
AAATATAAATTTAACTTATATTATACATCCAATAATCTAGATTTGGTTTCAAGTCATGCTAGGGACTTTGCAAACTAATTGCAAACCAAACCTATTTAATTAATCAATTAAACTCTTTAATTAATTAATTAAATCATATTTAATTAGGTGATAACTTGTGTATGTGTGTGACTTACTAGGCTCATCACTAATTGGCAATGAGACATGATATCAACTCTTAATATCATCAGAACTCTTTCTTACCATAAATGATTTCTCTAAATCATTTTATGAACCTCATAGACCATGGTTAACACCTAGCATAGCATGCCATGGCCACCCAATTAGTAATAAGGTTTATCTTAAATGAACCTATAATCATATGTTACCATGCACTAGAATCTCTCTGTTACAAAATCCCAACTCAAGCTGGAGTCATGGTTTATGTGAAACTCCATTTGCTATGAATATTATGTTCTCTTTTAATTCCAGTTCTTGATTAAAAAGATTTTCTCATCAGAAACTCTTTTATGAATAAATCTATCTGTCTGCCAGGAACTTGAAACATAGAGAACAATTAAATGAACATAGGATTTTATCTCTATTTACTTAGAGGAACAGATTCCATCTTGATCAACACCTACCTCCATATATAACTAGTAGGAGCCAACACATGCCCATATACCCATACACAGTACAAGCATGAAAGCAGTATCAAACTCAAACTACCTATATACAAGATAACTGTGCTATCTCAGGTCTAAAGATTATATGTACTGATATGATTTATGACAAAACATTGACAAGAGTAAACTCCATGTGCTTGTCATAAGTGTCACTGGTTCGGCCTACTTATCATTTATAAGTGCCTATCATGTTTGTTATATGGCATGAGACTCACCATTCCATCTTATTTATATCTCATATAAATAACTTGGGAACAAACATGAATACAATCTTTCTGGATAAGTCATGTCCTTATTATGAAGTACCCTCGATTGTGAACCTATTTATGATACTTCGTGCTAGAAATATTGTCACTCATATTCTTAACAACTTAAGAATAATATTTCTAACAAAATATCAATGGACCTTATCTATTACACATAAATATATTATGTAAACGGAAAAGTGGAAATGCCTTTTATTAATAAAAATATGTACAAGATACATACTAAATGATATGCTCTAGGGCATACTACTAACAATACAGTCCAGAGTCACTTCACCAGTCTTTTATATTTTGGTAGGGCCAATGTATAGACTAATATTTTGATTCATTGTGTATAATCATGATGTAATTACTAGTTTGTGATGTAAATAAAAATTGTAATGACATATTTTGGAATGTAAATAAAGTTATGAATTTCTGCATATGAATTTCTAGATGAATGAATGAACTTGAAATTGTATGAGCAAAAATGACATGGTATAACATGTAGAGATATGAAATTGTTGTAATAGGTAACTAGTGGAACCCACCAGATGCCAATTAAACAGAGGAGGCTCTGCCCGGGTATCCACAGAAATAAATTATTATAAAAAATAATTTCCACATATGAAATACTTGTTTTTAAATGATATTAAAAATTTACAATGAACATGATAAGATAAAATAGGGTGCTCCGGTACCGAATGTGGCACTCCTCGCTCAGCTACACTGTAGACGGGTGAGGGCCGTCACATGTAGTGGTATTAGAGCAACGGTTTAGGCGGTCCTAAACCTAGATAGTTAGAAATAGATAGAGTGCATCACATGCATGGGCCTTTAAATAGAGTCGAGGTGACACTAATGCAGATCTGTTCTTTATCTGTTTGATAAGATCGATGGTATCTGATCCTTTAGAGCACGAGTCTCCAAGACCGATAGAGGAAGAGGTAGAGAATCATGCACCTGCACCAGCGTCTAGTCAGAGGCACAGTAGCAGTAGAACAGAACCATCGTTGGGTACTTTAGTAAGGACATAGTAGGCCTTCCTAGAGAAAATAACTCAATTGCTCCGTCAGGTCATCTGAGCTAGGCCACCACAACCAGTATATAGGGCCCCAGTAGAGAGAGTTAAAAATGATGAGCTATTTAGGAGGGACAGGCAGTGCAAGAGAGGGTCTGGACCTGGCCAGTCCAGCGCAGCTGCTACAGAGAGCAAGAGACCCAGGGGGTCTCAGGGTCAAATTCAGAACAGAGAACAGAGGCAGTGGTTTCGATTTGCCCCGAGGAGAGGAGGTCAGATGGGTGTATTAGTTGGCAATTCTGCGGTTCCTATAGCACGGAGATCAACCCCGATGCCAGTTTGTACACATTGTGGGAAGGACCACAGAGGAAAGTGTAGATTGCTAACGGGTGGATGTTTCAGATGTGGGTCCATAAAAGCGTTTTTCAAGAGATTGCGCATGGAGGAGTGCTCCCACAGCTCCATCACAGACTCAAAGGTCTACCCCGACAGTACAGAGGGGTAGAAGACCGATGAGACTGGAGATAGCTAGTACATCACAGAGAGTTTCTAAGAATATAAAATAACCCGAGGTTGAAGTAGCACCCCGCGTATGCGCTATGGCTCGAGAGGAGCTAGACCTGGTAGACGTTGTCAGAGGTACATTTTCTAATTATAATACCTTTAAATATGTATTGATAGACCCTAATTATGTTCACCCCCTATATATGCATTGTACCTCCTATTGAAAAAGGATACCGATAGATGGGTTAGAAGATGACATACTTGTCACCAACCCTTTAGGTCACCAGGTGATTGTAGATTATCAACCGAAAAGGATCGTGTTAAAGATAATGGATGGAAATAAGCAAGAGACTGTATATGAGATGAAAGAGGATGAGTACAGAACTAATTGAGGATAAGTGTAGGAAAAACCTGATCTATTGGGATATACTATGGTAACTACGCAATATTCTCAATGTTTGTGCTGTAAGCTGTAGATTACAGTACAACTTGGGATAATTGTGTAGAGCTACGTATTTCTAATAGTAAATCGAGATAGGGATAAGATTATAGAGCTAGATTTAGTAAGACAGACTAAGGATTAGCAGAGATCTACATAGCTGAGATAGTATGGTTACATGGAGTGTCGATATCGCTCATAACTAACTAAGACTTGAGAATTTCTTCGACAGAAGTTATAGGGATCATTGGGCATTCAACTGCACTTGAGTACGGCTTTTCATCTTCAGATGGATGGACAGTCTAAAAGGGTGATATAGGTAACCCTTAGAACTTATTAAAATTGTTATAGATGTTAAAGACATGATAGTAATGATATGACATGAATTATATGATATGTATTGGAAAAATATGTTAAGAAGTTGTGTCATCGATTTTGAAGGGAATTGGGAGAATTATCTTCCTTTGGTAGAATTCGCTTACAACAACAGCTACTAAGCCAGCATAAAAAAATGGCTATATTTGAAACATTGTATGGGAGAAGATGCAGAACTCCCTTAGGTTGGACAGAAATGGGGGAAGAGAAAGTAGTGGGCCCAGAGTTAGTGAGACAGACTGAAGAAAAAGTGAAACTCATCAGAGACAATTTGAAAGCCACCTCAGATAAACAGAAGTCATATGCCGACCTGAGGAGAAAGGATATAGAGTATGAGATTAGTGATAAGGTGTTTCTCAATGTATCACCTTGGAAGAAAGTGCTAAGATTTGGTAAGAAGGGTAAGTTAAGCCCTAGGTTTATTGGTCCATACGATGTCATTGAACGTGTAGGTCCAGTAGTCTACATGCTAGCTTTACCCCCTGAACTGAATAGGATTCACAATGTATTCCATGTGTCGATACTCAGGAGATACAGATTAGATCCTTCACATGTCATTTCAGCAGAGGAGATAATTGTACAACCTAATTTGACATATGAAGAAGAACCAGTTAGAATCTTGGCACGGGAAGTGAAAGAACTCAGAAACAAGAGAATCACATTAGTGAAAGTCTTATGGAAACACCACAACACGGAAGAAGCTACATGGGAGAGCGAGGAGACGATGAGGCAACAGTTCCTTTAGCTCTTCACATCAGGTAAATTTTGAGGACGAAATTTCTGTTTAGAGGTGAAGAATTGTAATGCCCTCACTGCAGGTAGTCCGTACATTCTACTGTTCTAGCGATTAATGTCTGTTCGGACAATTAGAATATCTGAAACTACACTTAAACTATAGTGAAGAGACCTAAATAAATGAAATAAATATAAAGAAAAATTTAATAAATATAGGAAATAATTTTGGGACCTAATTTTAAGGTTTATTTAGGTAAAAATGACATTAAAGATCTTAAAGAAAATTTAGAGAAAATAAAATAAAATTTAAAGAATTTATTAATTGATACAAAAATAATAAAAATAACTCGATATGCACCCCGAAGGGCATTTTGGTCATTTCATCACCAAGAGGTGAATTTTAACCTAAATTTCAAATTAAAAATTGAGAGAATAAAATAATTAACATAAATTAAAATTTTATGAAATGAATTGGAAAATAAGAAAAGAAAAGAAGAAGAAATGAAAAGAAAAGAAAAGAAAAGAAAAGAAAAAAAAAGGCTTATGAAATTTAAAAAAAAAAAAATTTAAGTACACACAAATGTATATATATAAATACCCATAACAGACAAAACCCCACAACCATCTTCTTCTTCCTCTTCTCTCTCTCTCCTTGCCGTCTCCCTTGGTCTCTCCCGCCCCACCATTGTTATCAAGCTTAAAGCTTGATTTCTTTTTCATTTACCCATCAAAAGCCATAGCTCTCTTCACAAATAATCCTCCCCACTCCATAAGGGAGCTTTAGATACCCATTTGAAGAAGAGAAATTGAAGTTTGCAAGTTGGGTCACAAGGTAAGTGCAAAAAATACCACTCCATCTCTTCTTTAAATCATGCAAGAATGATGAATTGAGTGAGTATTCCATGAAAATGAAAACAAATAAAAAGGAATTAAAGAACCCTAATTTTGGTAGCCATGAATCTTGTGAGGTTTGATGTTTTTAAATGATGAAAAATGGTTCCATAAGGATGTTTGAATAGTTGATATGATAAGAAATGTAAAAGAGTTGAGTTTGTGCAAATTGGGTGATTGGAATTAGGGTTTATGTATATGATGTGGGGACTTTATGTAAATGCTTGAAATTGACTTAGTTGAGTTGAGATTGTTGCTTATAAAAGTGCTATGTATGCCAATTAAAGTAAGGAAGATGGAGGAAATTGAAATTGGAAGTGCTTGTTTTCTGCAGGTTTTGGGACTCAATGAGTCCAGCATGAGTTTTGAACCATAACTGAAAATATGTGACTCCAATTGGTATGAGGCCCAAAATATGAAACTAGATCCAAAATAGCCCATTTTCCATGAAGAAACCATGCTCAAATTCTATCCAAAACTTGACCTAAATATTGCCCAAATCCGGATTACCCTGCACCAAACCTAGAAAATGACCAAATGAACATGTTCATTTGATCATAACTCCCTCTACACTGGTCCAAATGACTTGAATTTGATACCAATGGAAACCTTAGATATAGGGCTACGATTTTCATGAAGACCATTGAACCCCGAAATGCCAAAAACCAAACCAAATTGCTGGCCGGCCAAATTGGGTCACAAAACTGCCCAGAATCAGGTTACTTAGAAATTGCTGGACCTAACCTCACCGGACCAGTTTTGGCAAAATGACCATAACTTGGTCTACAAGACTCAAATGTAATGAAACCAGTGGAAAAATGTCCAGAAGACACAGGCCTACAAAATTGGTGTTTTGACCAAAACCCAGAAAATAAGAGAATTAGGTCAAACAATTAGAATAAGTCACTGCATCAAAACCTGCAATCTGACCAAACTTTACTTGACCCCAGAACAGTCTTTTAGTCATAACTCCCACTAGAAAAATCCAATTGAGATGAGCCATACCTTTCCAAAAACCTGAGAAATAGGGCTACAACTTTGTTTTAAGAACCTTCCTCAAATTATAAATTTAAGAATCTCAAAAAGTGACCTGCAATCACTTTCCTAAACTAAGCCCCTGTTGGCATAGGGTACATGAACCCAGGTCAGTTAATTGGCCATAAATAATTCTAAAAAACTTAAAAAATTGTGATACAAATATCTCAATGATCATAAGACATAGGGCAACAATTGTTATGAAGATCACCATGGCTAAAAGTGACTGCAACCTATTCCATTAATTAGGAAATTTTAAGTCCAAAAGCTACCTAGTTAAGGAACCAGAATCTAAGAATGAGTCAGTTATGGTTATTCGACCATAACTTGAGTTCTAAAAATCAAATTGACATGATTCAAAAGGGAAAATGAAGATAAGACATAGAGGAATAACTTCTATAAAGGAAGTATGGCCAAACAGTGGCTACAAACTGATCATATAGATAGGCAAAAGTAAGACACAAAAACTAAAACTAAAGAAAGGTCTATGAGATAAATTATCTTATAGTAGGAATTTAACCCTAACAAGCCATTAAACACTAAACCACATGAAAGGGTATGAGGGACCTATTTTCCCACTATAAAGTGATACGTACATTTCAAAGAAATAAGTAATAATGTGTAATTGCTCAATGTGATATGTAAGTCAAAACAGTGAAACTAAACCAAAAGAAAGGTTCTTGAATTAAATTGTTTTCAGTAAGGACTTATCCCTAATAAGTCACTACATGCTAAATTACATGAAATAGGTATATGGGACCTACTTTCCCACTATAAGGTGACATGAAATTAATTGATACATAAAATGTAAATTTACCTAAATGATTTGCTAAGCACATAAGCCATAGGAAAATACACTTAGAAACTATGTTTCCATCATATATGAAATAACAATACTATAAATATACATAGTACATAACATAAAATAATGAGAGTGATAAATACATAAGTTATACGAATAAGTGCTTGGGACCTATGTTCCCATTATAATAACATGGAAATGGTATAAAGCATAGGTAGTACATGAAGTAAAATAAAAATATGTTATGAACCCTTAATAGTACATAGCATGAAATAATAAAACTATAAGTGCTTAATAGTACTAATTTGCCCAAAGAATGCCTAGGCTTATATGTATAGAGTTGGATCGATTGGTATACCAATTAGGGACCACAGATAGCAGTACTGCTTACAGAGCAAATCATGAATTGACAATAAATATCTGATATGATTGTTCTATAGGCTATATGCCTACCCATTGGCCATTGTGACTAACCTTATTTATGGCTTTACAAGCCTAATAACAGGCCTCGTGCCTGACAGCTGGTCTCGTGCCTGACAAATGTATACAGGGTAGACATATGGTTGTCTAACCTATATACTCCCATGTATCCAGCATTATAGTTTGTTATAGGTTACTTGGGCACAAATATACAGATATGACATAACATACACCGATATGACATAAAATACACTGATACGATTCCAAAGACTCTAATATGAGTTTAAGAAGCCAGAGAATGAAATTAATACCCAGAAAAGATACCAATAATTAATTTATTTCCAAAGTACAGAAAAGTTATAAATGACTTAGATTGTATAAGAACTGAACAGAAAAGATACTGTTAAATTTAACTATTCCCAAAGTGTAGAAAATTTATAAATATCTTAGAATTGATGACAAATTCACTGATATGAGTTTAAGGAGACTGAAAATGAAATGAAATATATGCATAGATAAGATCCTGATAAATATATTGATTCCAAAGTATTATAAAATATGCCATTGACCTAGAATTATGGAATTACACATATTATTGTCATTTTAAATTATTTAGTTATTCTTCTTTAAGATTATGCACCACTAAGCAAATGTTAGTTGTATGCCCTAGAGCATATCATTTAGTATGTATCTTGTACATATTTTTATTAATAAAAGGCATTTCCACTTTTCCGTTTACATAATATATTTACGTGTAATAGAAAAGGTCCATTGATATTTTGTTAGAAATATTATTCTTAAGTTGTTAAGAATATAAGTGACAATATTTCTAGCACAAAGTATCATAAATAGGTTCACAATCGAGGATACTTCATAATAAGGACATGACTTATCCAGAAAGATTGTATTCATGTTTGTTCCCAAGTTATTTATATGAGATATAAATAAGATGGAATGGTGAGTCTCATGCCATATAACAAACATGATAGGCACTTATAAATGATAAGTAGGCCGAACCAGTGACACTTATGACAAGCACATGGAGTTTACTCTTGTCAATGTTTTGTCATAAATCATATCAATGCATATAATCTTTAGACCAGAGATAGCACGGTTATCTTTGATATAGGTAGTTTGAGTTTGATACTGTTTTCATACTTGTACTGTGTATGGGTATATGGGAATCTGTTGGCTCCTACTAGTTATATATGGAGGTAAGTGTTGATCAAGATGGAATCTGCTCCTCTAAGTAAATAGAGTTAAAATCCTATGTTCATTTAATTGTTCTTGATGTTTCAAGTTCCTGACCAGGACAGATAGATTTATTCAGAAAAGAGTTTCTGATGAGAAAAAATCTTTTTAATCAAGAATTGGAATTAAAAGAGAACATAATATTCATAGCAAATGGAGTTTGACATAAACCATGACTCCAGCTTGAGTTGGGATTTTATAACAGAGAGATTCTAGTGCATGGTAACATATGATTATAGGTTCATTTAAGGTAAACCTTATTACTAATTGGGTGGCCATGGCATGCTATGCTAGGTGTTAACCATGGTCTATGATGTGCATAAAATGATTTAGAGAAATCATTTATGGTAAGAAAGAGTTCTAATGATAATAAGAGTTGATATCATGTCTCATTGCCAATTAGTGATGAGCCTAGTAAGTCACATACATACACAAGTTATCACCTATTTAAATATGATTTAATTAATTAATTAAAGAGTTTAATTGATTAATTAAATAGGTTTGGTTTGCAATTAAATTGCAAAGTCCCTAGCATGACTTGAAACCAAATATAGATTATTGGATGTGTAGTATAAATTAAATTTATATTTAAAGTGTTTAAATATGAATTTAATTAATGAGAAATTAATTAATAGAGATTAATTAATTAATTTATATTTGATATAAATTAATTAGAAGAAGAAAAATAATTATTTTGGGTTAAGAACTCAAAATTAAGACACAGGGACATTTTGGTCATTTCATAGTGTGACACGTGGCACCATGAGATGGTGACACATGGGATTACACATAAGTTTGCCAAATATTTTTTAATCATGTAAGATGATTAAAATCAAGATTAAATATAGGTTTAACACTTGGCACAATGTGACTGGGTCACATAAACCTAGAGCTAATCAAAGGGTGACATGTGGCAAGGGCTTAATGTGTTAACCAAGCTATTTAAGTGTTGTTATGAAAAGAAAAATAACCAGTAGCCACTCCTCTCCTTTGTCACGCCACTTTGAGGATTTTCATTTACTCTTCTTCATCTCTCATCAATTCAAAGAGATTAACCATCAATCTCTTGAATTAAGAACACTAGAAATTGTTTCTAGTGTCCTGTTTACATCTCTAATCTCTTAAAAGGTAGAACTTGAATTTCTAATTAATAGAAAAAGCTTTAGAAGCTGTTCAAGGGCTGCCATAGGTGTTCTTGGTGTGGACAAGCTAGAGGGACAACATCTGGTGTCCTGAAGACAAATCTCAAAGCGCGGACATACTGCAAAGGCATCAAGAGGTTAGTGTAATCGTTCTTGATTTAATCTAGGGTTCTAAAATTAATCTGATTAATTTTAAAATCTTAAATGGCAAATACAGATCCAAAAACATATTAAAAGAGTTTTAATATGTTGTTTATCATTGAAATCAAATAGATAAAAATAAATCTTGCATGATGCATGTGACCCTAGGTGAAAATTTTTGAATTCAATGGTATAAACTTGTGTTTTTCACGCTTCCGTTCCTTCAATTTGTATCAGAGCCACTATATTTGCCATTTAGATTGTTGATTATATGATTTAATTGTGTGATTTGATCATGAGATGATTGATCCATTGCTGGTTGCAATGGATGTGTGGCGGCACACATGGTGAAGCTACCATTGGTGGCGGCAACAAAGGTTCTTGAAGGTGGCGCAACGTTTGCTTTTTAATTTACAATTGTTGTATGATCTAAAAGCTCATCCTATGTCTAATTAAATTGTTTAATTAGAATTTTAATCACACAATTAAATTATGATTCAAATCAGAATTTTAAAAATTGTTTGAATGTGATTCAAATCTGAATTTTAAAAGTTGTTTGAATGTGATTCAAATCTGAATTTTTAAAGTTGTTTGAATCATATTTAAATCTGATTTTTTAAAATTGATTGAATAAAATTCAGATCTGATTTTTTAAAAAATGTTTGAATGTGATTCAAATTTGATTTTTTAAAAAAAGTTTGAATATGATTCAAATCTGAATTTTTAAAGTTGTTTGAATGTGATTCAAATCTGAATTTTTAAATTTGTTTGAATGAGATTCAAATCTGAATTTTTAAATTTATTTGAATCATATTCAAATCTGGATTTTTAAGTTGAATATGAGATATTCAATTTAATTTAAGTATGTATGTTTTATTTAATTGTTAAATAGTGATATGCATGATGGATGATCATGGACTATAAAAGACCAATGTGATTGGATTTATTTCTTTTATGTTTCTTTGGGATTGTAATAATTTATTTTAATTTATTTTGGGCATGTATTATTAAGTTTGTAATAATTTTTGGGTTGTAATTGCATTTATTTAAGTTCTTGTAAATTCGCCTTGGTATGCCAAGGATTACTATGTAATATTGGATTGCAAGAAGTTCAAGGAGGTCAAGAGCATTGGTGGGACCAGTGGGAGGAATTCAAGATCAAGTGTAGATTATGTACTCCTTCAGCAACTGTTTTAAAATGAATGAATGAATGAAATGCACCTAGGAATGCCCTGATTCAATTCTTGGTGGCTCAGAATCAAATCCCTTAGAAAGTCCATGATCATACCATATTTATTGCTTATCCATGAATGCATGAGATGCATGGGAATGTATGCTATTATATGATATATGCATGCTAATTGGATAATGTGCAAAGTGAGACCTTAATAGTAATTAGAATGACCATAAAATCTTCCAAACAAATGATTAAGTTGGAAATGCTATAATTAAAGTAATTATAACATAGGCCCTCCATTGGGGCAATTATTTTAAGAAATTTTAAATAGTTGCATAAGATGCAATTAATTTAAGAAATTTTCTTAAGAATAATTGTTAAGCATGAGATGTTGTAAATATGTAAATGGTTTAGTAGCCAATATTGGATGTACCTGAGGACATTAAAATTATTTGCATAATTAATGGCTCAATGGGATCAACTTAACTAATGCAAGATAAGTCAATAATGGATGTACCTGAGATTTTGAGCATTAGGGGCTAGGTAAAGGATTGAACCTAACATGAGATGTGATGGGCAAGGAGTTGCTCACTTATAGTTTATTGTAATTCCAATAATGGATGTACCTGAGGATGATCAATAGAATTATAAGAATTCAATCACCCACAAGAAATCCATCCAACTAGGATTTCGGTTTTCTACTTTGGAAGTGTAGGATTCGCTAAGTTAGTGGGAGGACCAATTTGATTAAAAGACCATAATCATTTTGGTTAATTACATGATGCATTTACTAATTAATCTGGTTATTTTCTGCAGTTAATTTTCTGATAAAAATGAGCACAAAACAACCACCACCATCCAATATCCTTACAAGCATACTTGATCACAATAGGTTGACAGGACCTAATCTGTCTGATTGGCTAAGAAATTTGAAACTTGTCCTGAACCTTGAACATATAGGATATGTTTTAGATTCAAATGTTCCTGGTCCCTTACCTCCAGAGGCCACACAAGAGGAACATGAAACTTTGGATAAGTGGAAGGAGCATGATATGAGAGCTAAGTGTTACATGCTTGCTTCCATAAGTAATGAGTTACAGAAGCAACATGAGAACATGCAGAGTGCGAGTGAGATCCTCCTTCACCTATAAGAGTTGTATGGTGAGCACAGCAAGAATGCTAGGTATGAGATATCTAGACAACTATTCCGTATGAGGATGTCTGAGGGACAGAATGTTGGCGATCATGTCCACAAGATGATTCAGCTGATTGAGCAGTTGAATATCTTGACTTCAACATGGATTTCCAACTACAAACGAATTTGATCCTTCAGTCCCTTCCTGAGTCTTTTGGGAATTTTGTGACAAATTTCCATATGACTAAACAGGAATGCACCTTAGCTGGTTTACTCAACATGCTGGTTATTGTCCAAAAGAATATGCCAAGCAATAAAGGAAAAGAGGTAGCTTTGGTTGCATCTTCTTCTGCTGGAAAGTCCAACAAGAAGAAGGGCAATAAGAAAAAGAAACCTCAGATTCCTGGTCCTTCCAAGAAAATAGGTTAACAGAAAAGGAAGACTAAAGCTGATGGAGGCAAAGGAAAGTGTTTCCACTGCCAAAAGGATGGGCACTGGAAAAGGAACTGCCTAGAGTATCTTTCTTCTCTGAAGGACAAGAAGGATACACCTTCGGAATGTATGTCTATATCTTTTTATTTAGATTCTGATGATACTCATAGTTCATTTACAGCTTGGGTTTTAGATACTGGTGCCAGTTCTCACATTTCTAATAATATGCAGGAACTAGCAAACAATAGCAGCTTGCGTTTTCAAGATATTAGAGTCCGGATTGGCAATGGCTCAACGGTTGATGCTTTAGCCATAGGATCTAAATCTTTTTACATGTTTGGACATGTTTTGTGTTTGGTTAATATTTTATATGTACCTGATGCTTTTAAGAACATCATTTCTATATCTAGTTTGACTAGAAATGGCTATGAATTTCAGTTCACAGATGATGTTTGCAATATTTATTTTGGAAATAAATATGTTGGTTCGGGTTATATGAATGATGGTCTTTATTATTTGGATAATAATGACAAACACAAATTGAATGCAAGTGATCTAAAAGAATGCAATGCCATGGTGAAAACCAACTCAAGTTCAAAATATATTTGGCACTTAAGGTTATGTCATGTTGCAAAAGATAGGATTGCAAAATTGGAGAAAATGGGGATTCTATCCTCATTGGGCTCTGAGCCTACTCCAACTTGTGAATCTTGCCTTCAGGGAAAAATGACTAGGTCACCCTTTGTTGGACAAGGGCTAAGAGCTGAAAATATTTTGGAGCTAATACATAGTGATGTATGTGGTCCATTTAAAGAAATGGCTAGAGGGGGTTTTCATTATTTTATTACCTTTACTGATGATAAATCAAGGTTTGGGTATTTGTATTTGATGAAATACAAACATGAATCTTTTGAAAAGTTCAAAGAATTTAAATCTGAAGTAGAAAATCAAACAGGAAAGAGTATTAAACCTCTTCGATCAGATCGTGGAGGTGAATATTTGAGTACTGAATTTGATGAATACTTGAGAGAGCATGGCATTGTTTCTCACCGACTCTCCAGAACGCCACAACGAATGGTGTAATCGAAGGAGAAATCGCACTTATTGGATATGGTACGTAGTATGATGAGCTATACTGATATGCCAATCTTCTTTTGGGGATTTGCATTAGAATCAGCTTTGTATATTCTGAATAGGATTCCATCAAAATCAGTTTCTTCCACACCTTATGAGATATGGCATGGAAGAAAATCAAGTCTTAAGCACGTTAAGATTTGGGGTTGTCCAGCTTATATCAAAAAGTTGAACACTGATAAATTGGAGACCAGATCAAAAAAAGGTCGATTTGTTGGATATCCAAAAGATAGTTTTGGATATTATTTTTATTTGCCTACTTCACAAAAGGTTGTGATAAGTAGAGATGCCATATTTGTTGAACAACAGTTTGTTCAAGAAGGAGGCAAAGGAAGGCAAATAGAGTTAGAATTGGAGAATTCTGACCAACCAATAGATTAGATGGATATAGATCCATCTAGTCAACCTATACCCGTTGATGAAACATCTATAGCTGTTCCTCGTAGAACAACCAGGGTATCTCACCCACCAGTGAGATATGGTTTTCTTTATGAAGAAGAACAAGAGTTGTCTACTCATGAAGAAGTAGATCATGGAGATGATCCACTTACTTATGAAGAAGCTATATCAGATATAGACTCTTCAAAATGGATTGATGCTATGAAATCCGAGATTGATTCCATGTATAAGAATCAAGTTTGGGATCTTGTTGACCGACCTGAAGGTATTGTACCTATAGGGAACAAATGGGTTTTCAAGAAGAAAATTGGTTCTGATGGAAAGGTAGAGACCTATAAGGCAAGGCTAGTAGCGAAAGGGTTTCGCCAAAGGCAAGGAATCGACTATGAGGAGACTTTCTCTCCTGTTGCCATGCTTAAATTAATTAGGATTTTATTAGCAATAGCTGCATACTATGATTATTAAATTTGGCAGATGGATGTCAAAATAACTTTTCTCAATAGATACATTGAAGAAAACAATTTCATGGAACAACCTAGGGGTTTTGAGTCCCAAGATGGTTCTAAGGTATGCAAGCTAAAGCGATCCATTTATGGGTTGAAACAAGCTTCGAGGAGTTGGAACATCTGTTTTGATGAAGCCATTAAATCCTTTGGTTTTATCAAAAATGAGGATGAGCCATGTGTACATAAGAAAGTTAGTGACAGTGCTATCACTTTCCTTGTCTTATATGTGGATGACATACTGTTGATGGGTAATGACACAGGTATGTTGACGACTATAAAGGTATGGTTGTCAAATACATTCTCCATGAAAGACTTAGGGGAGGCAACCTATATTCTTGGGATTCGCATCTATAGAGATAGAATGAAAAGAATAATCGGTTTATCTCAAAGTCTATACTTGGAAAAGGTGTTAAAGAGGTTTAACATGCTTGATTCCAAGAGAGGATTGTTACCAGTGAGACATGGTATCCACTTTTCTAAAGAGATGTCTCCAAAGACACCTGAAGAAAGAAATAAGATGGCCAGGATTCCATATGCTTTTGCTATTGGAAGTTTAATGTATGCAATGTTGTGTACTAGGCCGGATATCGCATATGCTGTTAGTTTGACTAGCAGGTATCAATCCAATCCAGGTTTGGAACACTGGATAGCTGTCAAGAATATCCTTAAGTTTTTGAGAAGAACTAAAGATTTATTCTTGATTTATGGAGGTGGAGACTTGCAATTGGATGGTTATACTGATTCTAATTTCCAATCAGATATCGATGATAGAAAGTCTACCTCTTGATATGTGTTCATTTGTAATAGGGGTGTAGTTAGTTGGAAGAGTTCCAAACAGAGCACGACTGTAGATTCCACTACAGAGGCTAAGTATATTACTGCATCAGATGCTGCAAAGGAAGCTGTTTGGATAAAGAAGTTCGTGACAGAACTTACAGTAGTTCCTTCCATTGAGTCAGCAGTTCCACTACACTGTGACAATAATAGAGTAGTCACACAGGCTAAGGAGCCAAGGTCTCACCAGAAATCCAAACACATAGAAAGGTGCTACGACATTATTAGAGAAATAGTTGGGCAAGGCAATGTAGCCATGCAGAAAATAGCATCAGCTGAAAATCCAGCTGATCCATTCACTAAGCCTATGTCACAGACTAAGTTAGACAGACATCTTGAGAAGATAGGTCTAAGATATTGTAATGAATGGCTCTAGTGCTAGTGGGAGATTGTTAGTAGTATGCCCTAGAGCATATCATTTAGTATGTATCTTGTACATATTTTTATTAATAAAAGGCATTTCCACTTTTCCGTTTACATAATATATTTATCTGTAATAGAAAAGGTCCATTGATATTTTGTTAGAAATATTATTCTTAAGTTGTTAAGAATATGAGTGACAATATTTCTAGCACAAAGTATCATAAATAGGTTCACAATCGAGGATACATCATAATAAGGACATGACTTATCCAGAAAGATTGTATTCATGTTTGTTCCCAAGTTATTTATATGAGATATAAATAAGATGGAATGGTGAGTCTCATGCCATATAACAAACATGATAGGCACTTGTAAATGATAAGTAGGCCGAACCAGTGACACTTATGACAAGCACATGGAGTTTACTCTTGTCAATGTTTTGTCATAAATCATATCAGTGCATATAATCTTTAGACCTGAGATAGCACAGTTATCTTGTATATAGGTAGTTTGAGTTTGATACTGCTTTCATACTTGTACTATGTATGGGTATATGGGCATGTGTTGGCTCCTACTAGTTATATATGGAGGTAGGCGTTGAACAAGATGGAATCTGTTCCTCTAAGTAAATAGAGATAAAATCCTATGTTCATTTAATTGTTCTTGATGTTTCAAGTTCCTGGCCAAGACAGATAGATTTATTCAGAAAAGAGTTTCTGATGAGAAAATCTTTTAATCAAGAACTGGAATTAAAAGAGAACATAATATTCATAGCAAATGGAGTTTGACATAAACCATGACTTCAGCTTGAGTTGGGATTTTGTAACAGAGAGATTCTAGTGCATGGTAACATATGATTATAGGTTCATTTAAGGTAAACCTTATTACTAATTGGGTGGCCATGGCATGCTATGCTAGGTGCTAACCATGGTCTATGAGATGCATAAAATGATTTAGAGAAATCATTTATGGTAAGAAAGAGTTCTGATGATATTAAGAGTTGATATCATTTCTCATTGCCAATTAGTGATGAGCCTAGTAAGTCACACACATACACAAGTTATCACCTATTTAAATATGATTTAATTAATTAATTAAAGAGTTTAATTGATTAATCAAATAGGTTTGGTTTGCAATTAAATTGTAAAGTCCCTAGCATGACTTGAAACTAAATCTAGATTATTGGATGTGTAGTATAAATTAAATTTATATTTAAAGTGTTTAAATATGAATTTAATTAATAAGAAATTAATTAATAGAGATTAATTAATTAATTTATGTTTGATATAAATTAATTAGAAGAAGAAAAATAATTATTTTGGGTTAAGAACTCAAAATTAAGACACAGGGGCATTTTGGTCATTTCACAATGTGACACGTGGCACCATGAGATGGTGACACGTGAGATTACACATAAGCTTGCCAAATGTTTTTTAATCATGTAAGATGATTAAAATAAAGATTAAATATAGGTTTGACACTTGGCACAATGTGATTGGGTCACTTAAACCTAGAGCTAATCAAAGAGTGACATGTGGCAAGGGTTTAATGTGTTAACCTAGCTATTTAAGTGTTGTTATGAAAAAGAAAAGCAACCAGCAGCCACTCCTCTCCTTTGTCATGCCACTTTGAGGCTTTTCATCTATTCTTCTTCATCTCTCATCAATTCAAAGAGATTAGCCATCAATCTCTTGAATTAAGAACACTAGAAATTGTTTCTAGTGTCCTGTTTACATCTCTAATCTCTTAAAAGGCAGAACTTGAATTTCTAATTAATAGAAAGAGCTTTAGAAGCTGTTCAAGGGCTGCCATAGGTGTTCTTGGTGTGGACAAGCTGGAGGGACAACATCTGGTGTCCTGAAGACGAATCTCAAAGGCGTAGACACGCTACAGTGCATCAAGAGGTTAGTGTAATCGTTCTTGATTTAATCTAGGGTTTTAAAATTAATCTGATTAATTTTAAAATCTTAAATGGCAAATACAGATCTAAAAACATATTAAAAGAGTTTTAATATGTTGTTTATCATTAAAATCAAATAGATAAAAATAAATCTTGCATGATGCATGTGACCCTAGGTGAAAATTTTTGAATTCAATGGTATAAACTTGTGTTTTTTACACTTCCGTTCCTTCAGCAAATTGCTTAGCGCGTTGGATTTTCCATCACGTAGGTACTGGAGATCAGCAGCCACCACAGCAGCAGCCGCCACAGTAGTGTTCTGACCGCAGTTGACCAGATCTGCATATAGTCCAGAGTCACCTCACCAGTCTTTTGTATTTTAGTAGGGCCCATGTATAGACTAGTATTTTGGTTCGTTGTGCATAGTCATGATGTAATTACTAGTTTGTGATGAAAATAGAAAATATTTTGGATTGTAAATAAAGTAATGAATTTCTGCATATGAATTTCTAGATGAATGAATGAACTTGAAATTGTATGAGCAGAAATGACATGATATGACATATAGAGATATGAAATTGTTGTTAACAGGAAACTAGTGAAACCCGCCAGATGCCAATTAAACAGAGGACGCTCTACCCGGGTATCCACAGAAATAAATTATTATAAAAAAAAATTTCAACATATGAAATACCTATTTTTAAATGATATTAAAAATTTACAATGAGCATGATAAGACATGATAGGGCGCTCCTGCACCGAATGTGGCACTTCTCGCTCGGTTAAACTGTAGACGGGTGAGGGGCGTCACAAAAACTATCCAATTAAGTCAAATATTAATTTTTAATTAATTTAGTTCCATGAACTTGTTTAGTTTGAATTTGAAAACCATGAAAGTAGTAATTAGGTACACCTTAGAGTGAATTGCAAATTGATTTAATGCTCAATTTGTTCCTGTAGTTATTAATATGTTTAATTTAATTTATTTTTAATTTTGATCCCAATTTATCCATAAATTTTAATTTAAATTTAATTTGGTTAGTGAGAATTATGAAAGTGTGAGAGCATTTATTGATGGATATTAAGATTAACATTTGATTTCATTGCAAGAAATTAAAAATTGGGATGCTAAAATTATTGATTATTTTAGAAGGATTTTAATTGGTAATTCTGAGAAGGAAAAACTTAGACTTCAGAAATTTTTTAATGTAAACAAAAAATAACTTTTTCCAATAATAGAAGTGATAAACAATATAAAAATTATATAAAAGTTCACTTAAGTTTTGAAAATCAAAAGTTATTGCAACAATTTCTTTACCATTAAAGTGTTTAATCGATATTAAATATATGAAAAAAGTGGAGAATTATATACTTTAAGAATCAAACTTTTCGTCTTTCATTAGGAATATTGAACAATTTTGTACTGTGATATATTAAGCAAAATACTATACTATAAAAATTCATTCATTGAAAGACCATTAGATAAATTTAATTTTGTCTCCATTTAAAACGTTCATTGATTAGACTACAACCATTTCAGATTTCAATTTTCATAAATTGAGACTCTAGGAGTTTAGGATTATTGGTCAAATACCAATTTCATGTTTAGAATCATATTCTGCTAGAGAAATTCTAAATAGCGTTAGAAAAGGTAAGAAAAAAGAGTAAATGAGATGTCACAATGCAAAAATTTAAATAAGAGTTGATATACTGATTGGGAGGAGAGCTGTTTGGAAATCTACTAACAATCACCTCTAACAAATTTATACAAAGGTAAATCATCCAAACACCCCTTTGGTTTCTTCCATTTAAATGCAATCCTTATAGCTCTCTTAAGTCCATTGAAATAATCTTCATTTTTCATCAAGAAATACAACCTTTTTGGCAGTCTAGTCACTGTATGCATAAATAAAGCAGCATACACCTCAACATCTCATAAAAGAATCCAAAATGGCAATGCCAACTGCCTATTATGGTTTTTGCCACTTCCAAGACCCAAAATATAATTAATAGATCCAATCAAAATATAGAAAAATGGGGAAAAAAAAGCTCAAAAAACAAAAAGACGAAAAAACTTAAGATATAAAAAGAAAACAAAATTGAGATTAAATTTATTAATAAAGTGCCGTCTCCTATTTATATTAAATTTAGCTATTATTGTTGCTTACTTATCTATCTTTTCAACTTACCAATAAAATATTCTCATTTCCTATTATGTGTTATTTCTAACTTTTAAAATATATTTTTTATTATTGATTCACATTATACATAAAGTATTTTATAATATAATTCAAAAAAATAGAGAAAAATAATATAACTAAGAAAAAAATTTCACATAATTTGAAGAAAAAAAAGTGTAAAGCCCAAATAAAATAAAGAAAATTAAATAAGAAATAGGAGTTATCAAATAATAAATAAATCAATTTAAATTAAAAATTTATTTATTTCTCCTAATTAAAAATTACCAAATAAGAGTGAGAAAATTGCTTTATTTGTTACTTTTTTATGAAAATTAAAAAATATATTTAAAACTCATAGAAATTGTCAAGTGAAAAAGAGAAAAATACTCTTACCCTTTGCTTTGATATAGTTATATAGATGTGGGTCAGCTAGCCACAAATGTGCGGGAGAGTTTTATATATATATATATATATTAATTTTTTTGGTTGAAAAATACGTTTTGGAGAGAGTATCATTACATTTTAAATTAATTTAACATTGAGGTATGATATGCATAGCAGCAGCAATACCAGCAGCAATAATAATAATAATAATAATAATAATAATAATAATAATAATAATAATAATAATAATAATAATAGGACTAAAAGTACCTTTAAATATTAGTTATTTATAAATAAAATAAAAAATATGACAATTCATTTAAATTGTACCTTACCTTTATTGATTATCGTTAAATAATTTATTAAAATAGAAATTATTCTCATAAAGAAAAATGTTAATAATAAACTCTTAATAATATGCATTATTTTACATATAAGTATTTTTTTAGTATTAATAAATATCTATTTATTCACGAGAAAATAATTTTTAAAATAATCCTTAAAAAACAATTTTTAGAAAGACTAAATCAAAATTCAAATGTTTAAATAATTATTACAAAATTAGCAATTATAGGTTAATTTTAAAATTACAATATTCATATTAATATATGCAAATTGAGAACTTTAGAAAAAAAAATTAAATCAATAAAAATTTAAATATTTAAATAAATATTATTGATTTAGTTTGTTGAAAGTGCCTTTGATGTGGCGTGCTTTCTCCCGAATCATATGATCGGTGGCCACAACTTCTTGTTTTAAGCTAGTAAAATACAACAACAGATCTTCTAGACTTTCTGGCTTCAGACGTTTCTAATCCTCAGACAAGCAAATAGTGGCACTAACCATTCGAGCGAAATCCTTATTGTTTTTCACTATTCGGTTGTCTTGAATGGATTACGCTAGGATTTATGAACCGAGAGAAGTTGGAATGGTCCCACCAAGCATGGGGCTAGAAGAAGTTGAGGGGGCTACATTCTTGTTGGTATAGTGAGTTGGCTCGAGAGGCGAACCCAAGACAGGAGGAATGATGGGAGCACCAAGAGGAGGTGGTTCTTTACTTTGTCTTTTCATGGCTGACTCCTTGATGAGATGAGTAGTCTTTTATTTTTAATTACTTGCCATACCTACACAAAGAAAGTAGTTAGTAAGTATTGCAGTTTAAGAGGCAAGGAGCTAAGGGAATATCTCGAGAAGGACTGAAGTTAGCTACTTCCATGGGTGCATTCATTTTGGCCACATAGGTACTAAACCACTAGTTTAGCTTGGCCTTCACAATGTTGGCGATCTTTCTTTCCCTACTCTTTAAGTTCAACCACTGATATGTCTTTAGTGAGGTGGAGATTGGGCGTTCTTTTTATTTTGTCAGCTTGGTAATTCCAATTCTGAGCGATCCCTTCCCAACTAGTTCATTCTATACTTCGGAGAATGAAGAATCTCCTTTTCTAGTTCTTTAGGGAAGAAGGTAGATTGGCTAATAGTTGGCAGTTTGGCTGAGCATGAGAAAAAATAGAACTTGTCATTCTTTTTGGCTTCTGTGTTCTTCCTTATACCCAGACAGTAAAGGCTAGAAAATACTTTTTCTGTTATTGCCAGATGTTTAGCTCGACACATTGCTCAGAAACCAACTAGTAATCTCCAAAAGTTTGGATGAAGCTTGGTGATCTATAGTAGTAGTATTATATTACTTAGATGTAAAATAGATCTAAAGGAAACCATAACCATGCGTTTTGTTATTCTTCATAGATGATTATATGGTCTCCTCCCTCAAAGTGATGATAAGCTTAGATGTGGTCTTCACAGGCTTCTGCTCTTAGATGTGGTCTTCACAGGCTTCTGCTTCATATTAGTACTCGAGAATGTGTTATTTTGACATAAAAGGGGGGAGTTCGATCAAATTCACTTTAGAGGCAATCTTGTCTATGCTAAAAAGTTCGGCCGCAATCTTCGACTTTGTCTGTCTCTTTGGAGGTGGCACATAGGTTAAGTGGTACCACCCCCGCAATTGGTACTCGCAGCCTCACTACCATCAATGGCATCTTCCATTTGCACTTCTGTCAATTAAGAGGGGCTGTCAGCCATTTTCACCATTAGGGAATCATTGGAACTATTTTATCTGTTTGTTGTTTCTTGGGTTTCTTGGTTATCTCTTTCACTCATTTTTGAAAAGGAAATGAAGAAAAGAAATAAAGATGAAGGAGAAGGAAGTGGCAGTCACCTGATTATTGTTGGTTAGAGGTTCGCTGGAAAAGCACACCATAGAAGAGAAAGGTACAGAGTATCAGTTTAAACAAGATGGGCAAATGGTAGTCATTTTCGTAAGGATGGTTATATAGGCAATTTTTTGGTCTCAAAGTTTGAATCGACTGCCAAAAACTTACATCGAGAATCGAAAAGGGGTAGTTGTCTTTTTAGATTTTCAAAAGACAATTGTCAGGCACTATTAATGGCTACCCGATTCCATATGCGATGCCACTTAATAATCTTTCAAATCTAAAGATTCAGACTATAAGGAAGGGGGCGGGTGGGGGGTGGCGGTGGTGGTTACTAATGATATAGTATGCCCTAAAAATCCAAGAAAACTCTAAAAGAACTTCATATCGGATCCAGACTTTTATAGTCGAAGGCAAGAATGTTTGAATAAGACAAAAATGTTTGGATAAGGCAAGAATGTTGGGATAAGACAAAGATGTTTGGAACAGACAAGGGTGTTTGGAAAAAAAAAAAAAAAAGGATGTTTGCTTAAAAAGTATTCGAATAGAATGCAAGATGTTCAAAAAAGATGAGGACTGTTCGGATGGGATAAAAAATGATCAGGCAAAGTCAGGGTGCTGAGATGAAACAAATCATCTTGAAAGAAGGGCACACACCGTTAGGAGATGCTATATTTCTGCCAAAAATATAGGTACGTGATAGATGTCATTTTTGTGATATGTAGAGGAAATCAGTTGGGTATGAACTAGCAAAATCTTGATTGTGATGGGAAAGGTATCATCTCCCAATCCTATAAATAATGGCGCATAACACCTGCCAATGTACGCAATTTTATTTTTTTATTATTTTTCAATATTTGCTTTTCCCTTAGCATTTATTGACTTGACCATCATAGTGGCCCTACTTAGGCCACTGACCTCACCTTTCTCATTTATGTAGATAATTCTATGACCATCCACTAACTCAAGAATCTCAAGCAACATCAATTAGATAAGTATATAATTTAAGAAATTAATATATTCATATTTAATTTTTTATAAATATATAAAAATTGTGAACTTAACACACTAGTTATACATATAATTAATTAACACTTCGTAGGTTGTTTTTTTGTTTTTTGTTAGTAACACGTCGCAAGTTGTTAAAATAGACTTTATAAAATCTAAACATAAAATATCCATATTAATAAAAAAAATTACTTTTAAATGATTATAATGTATTGATTTTTTTAAAAAAAATAATTAAAGGAGAAGATTGTTATTTTTTATTTTATTATTTTATCTAAAGGTGGATATAAGATGTAATATAAGCTACTAATATGGGGAGCTATTTTAAATTAGATTCAAATATTTTTTTATTTATAAAAAAATTTACTTGAGAAATTTTTTAGTCTCTTTATGAATTGTTTATTAAATTAATTGTGGCCCTAATAAATTAAGTTGTGAAAATAAGTACTCTCCAAGATATGGTGGTCATATAGCCAAACCCATTTTAAGTCCAGCCCTCCAATGCATAGACTTTATTCACTAATAGCTTTTAAAGTAATGTTTAGTATTTTCATTATAGTCAAAATACTGCCCTCTTATCTATACTATTAATGACATAGTATTTATAGTCGTGTTTAAAAGTTGAAAGAGTGGTTCTTTAAAAGCTACCCCTCATAGTTTTTAGAGGTTAAGAAAGAATTTTGATAAGAGTTAGTAAGTTGATACCACTATTTTTATATTCAACCACTAATCAAACAGCTATTTTTATCGAGCACTTTTACTTTATATTACTATAAAAACAGGTAACTACTAATAGCTAATAGCTAGTAAAAATAAATGATAATTATTAAAATAATTAATAGTTACCAAAACAGTCAATATTACCGAACAAGGCGATAGTGAGAGGATGAGACAATTGACCCACACGAGTAAAATAGGTGCGGCTCAATACAATTGTAATGGTAATTTTATTATGTGAGGCTAAGTCCAATCTTTTCTCTTTTAGAATGAAAGCCTGATCCCTTATCTGTTTTATAATTAAATTATTACTCTCTCAGTTCATTGCATGCATATTTAATAATAAGCAAATGAAATAATTAATTATCAATATATTTAAATTTTTGAAAGAAAAAAGTCTTCATAATTCATTTAAATATATTTTTTTAAGATTCCGATTATAATTTTTTATAACAACAATAACAAATTTTTAAAAGTATATAAACATTAGAAATCCTCTTGTGGAAAGCCACATATCTACCTTTTTTTTCATATGAATTTCACCCAACCCAACCACATGAAAAAAAGAAATAACTAAATATTTATGAATATTATACCCATTTATCCAATCTAATTATCTGACCCTTCTTTAGATACAACTATGACAATGCAATTCCTAGCAGCAGATGATCCTAGGATTGGTTTTCATAGTGAATAGAATGTAAAAAAAAAAAAAAAAAAAGAAGAAAGTCATTTTATATATATATATATATATATATATATATATATATATATATATATATATATATATATACATGAAAGTTTTCGCTAAATAGAAAAAGAAATAATACATTTAATCTATAAAATAACTAATATCTATATTAAGGTCATATGATTATTCCTAACAAATGCACAATTAGCATGAGTCAACAAGTCACATTTCTTTAATTCCGAGATAGTCACTGGATTACATTAAAAAAAAATGTAATTAAAATAAAATTTGGCTTATGTTTAATTGTTTTAATTTTTTTAATGAGAAAATTAATAAATTATTTTTATTTTTTCAATGGCCTTATAAACTATATTGAGAACTTCTAAATCATAGACCATTTGTAACATCCTCCCTGTACGTGTTCTGTACGTTCTATGGCTCCAGTAGTCAAAGGCAAGTCAGGATGTCTGGAACTACACTTCAGTGATAGTGAACAGACATATAATGATGAAATAAATAAAAAGAAAATACAAGAAAAATCAAACAAAAATCAAAGAGAGAAAATGAAGCTAAGTTAAACGAGCCGGCACCACAACGATGGGTGACCGCACCGGGAAGGCCGTTGTCGACCCCAGGACCGCGGGAAACCCTCTGAATCTAATTTTGAGACATAAATAAAGGTTTATTGAAATGTAATTGATGCTAGAAATATCAAAGAAAAATTACTAAATTAGTATAAAGAAAAATGAAAAATCGAGAAACAGACAAAAATCGGTGTTACCAAAAAATCGGGAATGTAACCCGAAGTGGGGTGTTTTGGTCATTTGACACATAGTGTTGCCTTTTGACCTCAATCTCCATTAAAAATAAATGATATTACACTTAGAAAATTTAAAAAAAAATTAGAAAGTTAGTATAAACGAAAAATAAAAATTAAAGAAATCGGCGGTACAAGGAGTAAATCGGTGTTACCGAAAAAGTCCGAACTTGACCCGAAGAGGGGCATTTTGGTCAATTGACACCTAGAGTTGACTTTTGACCTAAATGTCCATGAAAAATAAGTAGTATTAAATTTTGAAAATGTCATGAAAATAAGAAGTTTTATACATAATGTAATTAAAAGAAATTATGGGGACATAATTGAAATAACTATAAGTTTAATTATACTAATATTAACCTAAAGTGAGTGGCATTTATTATATTCATAAATCTTAATTAGTGGAGCATTATGGACGTGTAAAAGCACTAAGTGGACAGATTTTGTGAGGAAAACCATTCATTTTCTTCAATTCCACTTCCATGGCCGAATATGGGTCTCCATTTTTCCTCCATGAGAACTCATCATGCAAGCTTCAATCCTCCCCCATTTTCAACTTAAAACTCAAGGTTCCCTTCATCAAACTTTGGCTCCACACCATGGGAAGCTTTGGGCAGCAAGAAAAAGAAGAAATTTCAAGGTTTAGCAAGCTCTAAACAAAGGTTAGTGCTAGTTTTCCTTACCTCACTTAATTAAAATTTGTACTAAGGTTGAGATGAGTTGAATTATTGAAAAATTAGATGGACTGGATAAATATTTAATGGTGATTGAATTTGGCAGCCATGGAACCTAAAGAGGTTTGAATTATCTTTACATGTATTTGATGGGAAATGATATTGATTAAGGTAATTAGAGGTCCTAACAAATTAACTTTATGTATATGTTGAGATTGAGTGATTGAATTATGAGTTTGAAAGAATTGTTGAAGACCTTGGATAATTGTTGAATTGGGTAGCCTTGAGAAGAATGAAAATGGTTAATTTATGCATATTATTGTTGATTAATGATGCTCAATTTATGTGATTATAAGTGGTAGAATTTAATTGTAAGAGTACATGTGAGGTTGACAATGTGAAAGTGGGTTTCGAACAAAATTTTGAAGACTTGGACAATTGAGCTTGAAATTGGCAGCCTATAATGTTATGAATTGTATTTGAATTTATGTAATATATTGATGAGATGTGATGGTATTAAATTGTGGGCAGCATGTGTAGTTAAAATGGAAGTGTTTGTGTAACATAAGTGTTGATGTACATTGAATTTGGGTGGATGTAAATGTTGAAGTTTAATGGTGTATTGTGTGCCTTGTGCCCTTGAGTATTCTACCCAGAATTCTTGCTGGAATTGTGTACAATATATATATATATATATAGAAGTGTTGTTGATTGAATATTGTAGTAATGAGGAGGAGAAGGAACATTAAATTTGGAGTGTATGAGCTTTGTGCAGGTTGTGTTTTGAGGACAGCACCTAAATGAGGTCATAAGTGTCAAACTATGAAACCAATTGGTATAAGGCCAATATGGGGTGAAACTAGACACCAAATAGGCTAACTTTCATGTAGAAAGGTTGCCAAAATTCTGCCTAGAAACTGACCTTAAAAAGTGACCAAATCCGGATTAGTGCATTTAAGGCTTGAAAACTGACCATTTGGGCAGCAGTTAGTGTTTAGGCCATAACTCACTCAAAATAGGTCCAATTGACCTGCAATTTTGACCATGAATAGTTAAGACCTATATCTACAAGTCTTATGAAGGAACCCAAGCCCAGAAATGACCATAAGCAAGTCAAAAAGCTTGCACAAGTTCAGGTCCAAAAACTGGCCGAACCTAAAATGACCTAAAGTGACCAATTTTGATACATTTTGACCAGCAATAGTAAAATGACCATAACTTGGTCTACATAACTCAGAATGACCTGAAATTTTGCCCCGCGTTCCATAAGACATAGATCTACAAGTTTGTAGTTTGGACCGAAACCCGAAAACCGAGAAAACTAGGTCGTCTGGCTAAGTCAAAATAGTACACCGAAATCTAGTAAATTGCAATAAAATGCAATACACTTAGAAATGAAATTGGTAACATATACCAACACTAAAAGGCTATAAAATGTGACATATTGGTGACATTAGAATTGACTCACGTAGAGTGCTTCAAGGGTCAACATTATAGGTTGACTAATGAAATGAACTGAAGGGAATAGTACCAAGAGAAATAGGACTTTAAGCTAGACAAATCTAGCACACAAAAATTGAGAAATTAACCCAATTTTGCACCAAAGTTGCAATCTGTCCAGCTTTAGTAAATTGACCATATCTTGGTCTATACAACTCATAATGACCTGAAATTTTGCCCCGCGTGCAATAAGACATAGAGCTACAATTTTGCTTCTTTGATAAGAAGCTAAAAACCAAGAGAAATAGGACTTTAAGCTAGACTAATCTAGCATTCTAAAATTGAGAATTTGACATTACATACAATGATGCTTGAAGCAATTTGGAAATGAATGCCAACTTGTAAAAATGGTAAATTGCACTATACTGGCAGCATATTGAAATACGAATTGTGACATGTTGATGCTAGAATCAACCTATCCATGATGCATAAAAAGGTCAATAATTTTATTGACCAGTGAAAAGCATAAAGATGTATAAACCCTATGAATAAAGAATTAAATATGTAATATTGTAATATGCCCTAATTTGCCTAGTTGACTAGTTTGGATAGGTTAGCATGCCAATAGGATTCTGAAAGCTGTTCTGTAAATGACTTTACGTCATACTGTGTTTTATGGCTTATTATGCCATACTATGATCTTAATAGCCTATGGCTATATAGATTGTGTTATTATACTGGGCTTAATGCCTGATTGATTATATGGCTTTTTAGCCACACTATTTGCACACCGGGAGACACTTTGTGACCGATGGTGTGACGGCCCGAGGTACTAGATACCCAGTGCTAGTATATCCGTTTATCCAGTCTGGTCAGTGTATAGGCTACACGGGCAGTCAATTAAAATATTATTCAATTCAAGCAATTAAGTTAAGTATAATGAAATTTCAATATAATTAAGTTAAGTATTGAATGAATGAGTAAAAGAGATTAGCAAAAGAAACATAACAAAAATATAAATTGCAGAACCGTAGAGACTTGAAATACAATACAGTTAGAATAATTTATATACTAGGTAGTATTACCGAAAAGTTATAAACTAAGCACTTTCAAAGAGGAACAAACTAGTATATGGGATCATTGATGCTAGAAATACCATACCAAATTAAATTGATTCCTGAGTATCTGAATTATGATTTATTTCTTTCTTTACTTGTATATATTATTTCTTATTATATTATTGCACCACTAAGCAGAAATGCTTAGCGCGATGGAATTACTTCCTCGCGCAGGTACTGAAGGTAAAACCAGTAGACTGTCGATTGAGATTTTTGGAGTCCAGACCTGCAGAAGTGTCAGAAGAGTTCAAGATTGTCACCTCCTCAGCAATGCATGTAGATAGGGCTCATTTTATACATGTTATGTATATTGTTCATTCCTAGCACATTGTAAATTATTTGTATATCTTGTACGAAATAAACTCATGTAATTAACCTATGAATTATGGAAGCTACTCAAAGTAAGGTTTTTTTTATATGTGAATTGAATTTGAGATATAATGAGATTGTACTTGTGAATATTGAGATGTTGAAAATCTGATGAGATTTCTGAGAAATCTGAATACTGTATTGAGATACATTATGTTTGAAAATTTTTTAGACTATTAAGTTTGAGAAATTGAGTATATATTGAAATTGTTTTTGGCAGGTTCAGAAGAAATGCTAGTCCAAATTACAGCTGGCACGTTGTCGGATTATCATTAAAATTTTGAAATTTCCAAATTAATTAGATTTTGATAAAAGTAAAAAAAAAAATAGCCTAAACCTTAAATAAAGTTTTTGAATAAATAAATCAAGAACTGTAATGAAATCAGATAAGATTAGGTGCTCCGGCAAGCCGTGTAGCATGCCTTGCTCGGCTACACTGTAGATGGGTGAGGGGTGTTACATTTAGTGGTATCAGAGCATGGTTTAGGCGTTCCTAGGCAAAGATAAGTGGAAAGATAGTGTGCATACATGCATTGCATTCATAAGAGTTGAGGTGACACTATGCAGATCTGTTTACTTTTGATTATTCAAAGTTAAGATATGGACTTAGAGTCGCAGAGGGTATTAGAAAAAGAAGTAGAAAACCTAGATCATGAGGTTATAACGTAGTGACTATGTAATATTCTCGATGTTTGTATTGTAAGCTGTAGATTACAGTACTGACATGGGATTATTGTATAGAGCTACGTGTTTCCTCATGGTACAATAAACTAAGAATATTTGTAAGTAATCTATAATTTGATACAGTTACGCCCGAATAGAGTACTATTACGGGAAATAAATGTGAAAATTCTAGTCAGAAATTTAAAACTTCAAAACTAGCCTATCGAAAGACTACACTTCTAAGGTAGCTAGAGTAAGTGACTCGGTTACACTAATGTGGACTACCATTACCACAAAAATTGCTATGAGCTTAGAGAATCTAGTATGGCTATAAATTAGAAAGACCACCTTGAGGATAAAGATATCTGGACATTGATATGGAGTTTTATCAGTATTTTAATATTTTTGACAGGAAGGAATGATGTAGGTATTTGAGAATACATTTAGAAATTGTATTGATGCTCTCTTCGGAAGCAAGAATAGATACCTTCCATTGATGGAATTATTTTGGCTGAGCTGCAAGTGAAGCCGAATCTGTTACAACAAATACAGGATGGGCAGAAGACAGATGGGAAATTAATGGCTGTTATGGGCAAAATCACTGAGGGGAAGGAAACTGAATATGAAGTGAAAGAAAATGGGTGCTTGTACTATGAAGAAAGAGTGTGTATTCCAGATGATAAAGAATTGAAAACCAGTATTCTGAAAGAAGCACATAACAGTGTGTATGCTATGCACCCAGGAAGCACAAAAATGTACCATGACCTGAAACTCCGATACTGGTGGCCAGGTATGAAGAAGGACATAGTTGACTATGTAACTAGATGCTTGACATGTCAGCAAGTCAAAGCAAAACATCAAGTTCGATCAGGTTTGTTACAGCCCATAAACATACCTGAATGGAAATGGGATCAAGTCACTATGGACTTTGTCAGTGGTCTACCTCTCACTCAGAAGAAGCATGATGCAGTATGGGTGATTGTGGATAGGTTGACCAAATCAGCACATTTTCTGCTAGTTAGAACTGACTACTCACTGGAAAAGCTAGCAGAATTGTACATCAGTGAGATAGTTAGACTACATGGAATCCCACTTTCCATTATATCTGATAGAGACCCGAAGTTTACATCTAGATTTTGGAAGAAATTACAAGAATCCTTGGGCACACAACTCCATTTTAGTACGACTTTTCATCCTCAGACGAATGGACAGTCAGAAAGAATAATCCAGGTGATAGGTCCTCGAGGATATGCTGAGAAGTTGTGTTATTGAGTTTGAGGGAAGTTGGGACAGATACCTTCCACTGGCAGAATTTGCATATAATAATAGCTATCAAGCTAGCATACAAATGGCACCCTATGAAGTACTGTATGGGAGAAAATGCAGAACACCTGTATGTTGGACTGAATTGGGTGAAGATAAGCTAGTGGGGCCAGACCTGATAAAATAAACAGAGGAAAAGGTGAAACTGATAAAGGCCAATTTGAAAATTGCCTCAGACTGACAGAAATCTTATGCTGACTTGAGGAGAAAAGACATTGAGTATGAAGTTGGCGAGAAGGTATTTCTCAGAGTATCACCGTGGAAGAAAGTGTTGAGATTTGGGAAAAAGGGAAAATTAAGCCCTAGGTTTATTGGCCCATATGAAGTTATTGAACGTGTGGGACCAGTAGCCTACAGATTAGCCTTACCACCTGAGCTAGACAAGATACATAATGTGTTCCATGTCTCGATGCTCAGAAGATACAGATCATATCCTTCACATGTCATCTCAGCAGAAGAAATTATGGTACAACCTGACCTGACATATGAAGAACCAATTAAAATCTTGGCATGAGAGGTAAAAGAGCTCAGAAATAAGACAATTCCACTAGTGAAAATCCTATGGAGACACCACAACACGGAAGAGGCAACATGGGAGAGCGAGGAGACTATGAGACAACAGTTCCCTCAGCTCTTAACATCAGGTAAATTTCGAGGACGAAATTTTTATTTAGAGGGGAAGAGTTGTAACATCCTCCCTATACATGTTCTGTACATTCTATGGCTCCAGTAGTCAAATAACAGTCCAGGCAAGTCAGGATGTCTGGAACTACACTTCGGTGATAGTGAACAGACATATAATGATGAAATAAATAAAAAGAAAATACAAGAAAAATCAAACAAAAATCAAAGAGAGAAAATGAAGCTAAGTTAAACGAGCCGGCACCACAGCGATGGGTGACCGCACCGGGAAGACCGTTGTCGACCCCAGGACCGCGGGAAACCCTCTGAATCTAATTTTGAGACATGAATAAAGGTTTATTGAAATGTAATTGACACTAGAAATATCAAAGAAAAATTAATAAATTAGTATAAAGAAAAACGAAAAATTGAGAAACAGACAAAAATCGGTGTTACCGAAAAATCGGGAATGTAACCCGAAGTGGGGTGTTTTGGTCATTTGACACATAGTGTTGCCTTTTGACCTCAATCTCCATTAAAAATAAATGATATTACACTTAGAAAATTTCAAAGAAAAATTAGAAA
The DNA here is from genome assembly GCF_030052815.1 of Hevea brasiliensis. Taxonomy (NCBI): domain Eukaryota; kingdom Viridiplantae; phylum Streptophyta; class Magnoliopsida; order Malpighiales; family Euphorbiaceae; genus Hevea; species Hevea brasiliensis. The sequence continues at coordinate 18,840,106 of NC_079500.1, read as the reverse complement.
GTTAGTATAAACGAAAAATAAAAATTAAAGAAATCGGCGGTACAAGGAGTAAATCGGTGTTACCGAAAAAGTCTGAACTTGACCCGAAGAGGGGCATTTTGGTCAATTGACACCTAGAGTTGACTTTTGACCTAAATGTCCATGAAAAATAAGTAGTATTAGATTTTGAAAATGTCATGAAAATAAGAAGTTTTGTACATAATGTAATTAAAAGAAATTATGGGGACATAATTGAAATAACTATAAGTTTAATTATACTAATATTAACCTAAAGTGAGTGGAATTTATTATATTCATAAATCTTAATTAGTGGAGCATTATGGACGTGTAAAAGCACTAAGTGGACAGATTTTGTGAGGAAAACCATTCATTTTCTTCAATTCCACTTCCATGGCCGAATATGGGTCTCCATTTTTCCTCCATGAGAACTCATCATGCAAGCTTCAATCCTCCCCCATTTTCAACTTAAAACTCAAGGTTCCCTTCATCAAACTTTGTCTCCACACCATGGGAAAGCTTTGGGCAGCAAGAAAAAGAAGAAATTTCAAGGTTCAGCAAGCTCTAAACAAAGGTTAGTGCTAGTTTTCCTTACCTCACTTAATTAAAATTTGTACTAAGGCTGAGATGAGTTGAATTATTGAAAAATTAGATGAATTGGATGAATATTTAATGGTGATTGAATTTGGTAGCCATGGAACCTAAAGAGGTTTGAATTATCTTTACATGTATTTGATGGGAAATGATATTGATTAAGGTAATTAGAGGTCCTAACAAATTAACTTTATGTATATGTTGAGATTGAGTGATTGAATTAGGAGTTTGAAAGAATTGTTGAAGACCTTGGATAATTGTTGAATTGGGGCAGCCTTGAGAAGCATGAAAATGGTTAAATTATGCATAATTGTTGATTAATGATGCTCAATTTATGTGATTATAAGTGGTAGAATTTAATTGTAAGAGTACATGTGAGGTTGACAATGTGAAAGTGAGTTTTGAACAAAACTTTGAAGACTTGGACAATTGAGCTTGAAATTGGCAGCCTATAATGTTATGAATTGTATTTGAATTTATGTAATATATTGATGAGATGTGATGGTATTAAATTGTGGGCAGCATGTGTAGTTAAAATGGGAGTGTTTGTGTAACATAAGTGTTGATGTACATTGAATTTGGGTGGATATAAATGTTGAAGTTTAATGGTGTACTGTGTGCCTTGTGCCCTTGAGTATTCTGTCCAGAATTCTTGCTGGAATTGTATACAATATATATAGAAGTGTTGTTGATTGCATAATGTAGTAATGAGGAGGAGAAGGAACATTAAATTGGGAGTGTATGAGCTTTGTGCAGGTTGTGTATTGAGGGCAGCACCTAATTGAGGCCATAAGTGCCAAACTATGAAACCAATTGGTATGAGGCCAATATGGGGTGAAACTAGACACCAAATAGGCGAACTTTCATATAGAAAGGTTGCCAAAATTCTGCCTAGAAATTGACCTTAAAAAGTGACCAAATTCGAATTAGTGCATTTAAGGCCTGAAAACTGACCATTTGGGCAACAATTAGTGTTTAGGCCATTACTCACTCAAAACAGGTCCAATTAACCTGAAATTTTAGAAAAATTATATTCATATTCTACATGAAATTTTATTAATTTTAGACTCAAAAATCACTAAAAAAACATTTTTATTTTGTAAGCTATGGCTGTTTGAAACTAAGGTTTTTGCAAAATCCAATTTAGAGCATACCCAACTTGTGAAACTCATATCTCCCTTGTTTATTAATATTGTTGTGCCAATCTGGTGTCTAAAATTAAGTTCAAAATCTTATAAATCTTTTCTAATTGGTTTCGCATTCATATATATTGTAGTTGATGAGTTATGAATTTAGAAAAAAAAGTAGTGTGATTCTGTCACTGAAAAAATTTACGATTTGTGTAGTTAATTTGTTAGGGTTTTGTTTGGTTTATAAATTTTATGATCTTGTATGATGTTTTTGCTGTCGACTATAATTTGTTAATGATTTTTAGGCATGTCTAACTATTTTTCAAAAATCGAATTTCTTACTACTATCAATCTGTTAGAATTTGAGAATTGTATATTTATGCATGTTTTAGTGTGTTCTTAGGTTCCAGTTGATATTTTATCTATTTTTCTGTGCTCTTTTAATTCAAGAAGTGTTATGAAGTTTTTGGAATATGTTAGAAGACCTAGACCCTTAAGTAGTTGTAACTAGTTAGGAATCTTAACCCCTTAGAAGACTAGAGTTAGAATACAATAGTATTTTCTTATTTTCTTTACTTTTTTTTATTTTCTTTATGTTTTTTTTATTTTTTTTATTATTACAAACAAAATTGGTAAGTAGCCCTAAGATAAGCACCAAAATTGGCATTTATGTGGAGCTAAATGGGAGTAAGCTAGAGATATCATTGTCATACTAGAAGAGAATACTCTTTTTTAAGGGCAGCTTGCTCTAATAGCAACTATAAGTATTGACAAGTAAGTAGCCCTAAATTCCTAAAATAACCATTGGATGAAATTATAGTAATAATAGAATTTTTCTTTGGTAAATTAAAATTAACTTTTTTTTTTAATTTAATTGACTTTTACATGCAATTAATTTAAATAAATACTTAGTAAATTAAAATCAATCTTATTTTTAATTAAACTAATCTTGGTATATAAAATAAATTTAATTTAATACTTGGTAATTGTAAAATAAATTAACATGTTAGAAATCTTTATTAGGTTATGATTGTTTGAGCCTTATGTGATTTTAGAATAAATTACACATGTATATAATTAATTTAGTTTAATTATTCTTAGGGTAACTTGGTAAAAAAATTAATTAATTAAGTTAAAAAAAAACTTAGGATTGTTTGAAATTGAATTTATTTGTAAATTAAATTCTTAATAATAAATTAATTTTAGTTATTTGGTAAATATCATTTAAATAATTAGCAAACCCATAGATAGGAATTATTTGTGCATGAAAACTGTTTGTAAACAACAACGCTTTTGTGAATTACTTGCATGTGTAGGATTAGAATTGCATTTTTAGGATAAAATATAATAGAGAAATAATAGACAAGACTTTTAGAAATATTAGTAGAGGACTGACACTCAAATTAACGAGGTCAGGCCAGGCGTAAGGGTGCCTAACACCTTCCCCTTATGTATCCACTATCCCGAACTTAGATATTGAGCTATGGTAATGACGGTTGTGGAAACTTTGCGAGGAATAGGTTGCCATCCATGACCTTCGGAAGAAACACTGCATATATCCCGGTTATTATCCGGGTGGCCACTCCTGTCTATCTATACCTTTGTAGCATAAATTCTTAGTACCGTGGTAGTGTTATGGGAAGATGGTACTTACCAATGGTTCGATTCTATTAGGATTGTATGAAGTGTATGTCTAGAAAATGTTATTTAAGGAGGTGGTACTTAAGTGAGACCATTGTGACTCCACTATCGTTCATGGGCATTACCTGGTGCATTTTATATAATTCTAGTGGATGATATTTTGCCTCACGTTCTACAGTTTGGTGACTCCACTAGGGACTAAATGGATAGTTGCTCTAACATATTTTTGTTAGTCTAATATTATTCCTTTATTAAACTTTTTACATTGCACTACACTATCACATGGATCACACTTACCCTTTTAGCCCTACTAGTACTAGCCAAGGAGACCATAAGTCCACTCGAGCTACGATCAATTGGTGAATACTGGCACCCCATGCCCATACCTTCAAGTATATAAAAGAGCCACAGCTCCAGCCGTTGTGCTTAATGGACAAGCTCTCGTATGGGTGACCCTTTTCCTACCCAATGAAGCCCATGAGCCATAGATTTCAGCCCTAAGTACCCCATAGATTTTTGTTGTGCTAGATTTATAACCTTATTGTTCAAGCCATAAGTTCTAGTAGTAGTTGAGATGAACTTAGGCATATGCATAAATCCAATGTGTGTAGAGGCCCAAGTCTGTTTCAAAATGTTAAGCAAAATGATACTTACTTATGGTTAAACTTTAAGGATATAAATCATTTGTTTATGAGAGAAAGGTTATCTTGGACCACCCCTTATTGGTGTGTCCAGTGTACTATAGCCTAAGATAGAATTTTTTTCCTACCCTACACGTGAGAGTTAGAGATATAAGGGGGCAAAGATTTAGTTCTAGAGATGTTCTTTTTGGTTTTGATTCAGCCTTTGGTCCAATTTTAGTTTGGTTTATATAGTTTGGTTTTGGTTCAGTTTTGGTTCTATTGGTATGGTTCGGTTTTGGTTTTGTAAAGGTAAAAAAAAAGGGGTCCATTCATACATTGCATTCATGTACATAGCATGTTTAGGCTAACCCTTAAATATTATTTTTTGAGTAAATAGAGCCTCGAAACACACCAAAGAGACTTTTGATCAGGTCACTTGGGTTAGGGAAGGGAAGAGACTAGTAAAGATTTTACCTACACTACTTAAGATGGAAGAAAATATGGCCATGCTTGATGAAACCTTGAATGCCAAGATATTTGAGCTGGAAGAGAAAATTGTGGTCAACTTTGGAAAGAGGCCCTAACGTAGGTCAATTAAGTGGCATTAAAGTTATTGAGGTTCAAATTGTGTAAGGAGATTTTCCTAATTCAACCAATCCTTATCCAAAGTTTTTAAGTGTGTTAAAGCTCAAGACCTCCTGTAGCTTTTAACACCTAGACCACCACCAATTCCACTCTCACCTAGCTATGATATCAACCAATTTTTCTAGTTCTACCAAACCCACAGTCATGACACCGACCGATGCTTCCAACTTAAGCATGATATCCAAGACCTAATTGATGCCAAAAAGAACAAACCAAACACCCATACTAACCCTATTCCTAACCAAATTTTCCATCTCCACTAGGTCTCTACATGATCTCCACCACCCTAAATAATCCTGATAGAATTATTAACTTTATTCAACCCATCCAAAAGCCCAGCGAAGCTCAGTCTATGATGGTTATTGACATTTGAGACAATTCTAGCTACGATGAAGGTCCTTTGGATGTCTAGACCAATTCTAATGAGGAGGTAATTGCATTCCAAGTAGATGGTTTAGCCCCACCAATGTCTAGTTTTCAAGTTGTTGGGATCTATGAAAACTGGATAGATTCAAAAGTGCCTACTGTGAAGAAAAGGATGAAGTTTTTTTTTTGGCATGGGCCTAGGAAAACATGTAGATAGCTTGGTAACTTTTCTTGAGATCAAAAGGTAGATCATAAAGTATGGCTTAAGCTATTAGCCAACTGAAGAGAAAGAGGAGCCAAAGCCTCCTAAGTTCTTAAAAGAGGGGGCAATTACCTTGACAGATGATCAGGAGCTACAACATGTGAAAGAGTTAGAAAAATTAGTACCACTAATTTAAAGACTGCATGAAAGCCAAGCACATAAAGCTACACTCCTAAGTTTGAATCTGTCTTTTGTAATGCTCATAGTGTTTCCATTTTTGATGTACTTGATGAAGATTTCGAGGCAAAAATTAATAATATGACTAGTCCTTTTGCTTACTTGTTTGATGTTTATTCTAACAAGCATATGCATGGCATTCATAATCATTTAGAATCTATTTCTATTAATGCATCAAAATCGATCTCTATTAATTTGGGTACACCAGATAATCCTAAAGACATTAAGTTAGCTAAAGATTTAGCCTAAGAAGAAAAAGATAAATTTATAGCCTTATTGACAAAGTACTAAAAAGCATTTGCCTGTTTTTATAAAGATATGTTAGGAATTGACCGAGACATAGTACAACACAAGATCCCTATAGATCTCAATATGAGGCTTGCATCTGTAGCCTAAAAGCATTGATAGTTGTTAGGGCAAAGAAAGAAGAGGTAATTGTAGATTCAATACTAGTGGTCTCTTATATTAAAGTTGAATGAGAATTGAAGGAAGAAAAATTGAGGCCATACTTGGAATATATAAAGAAACTATTAGCTAATTTTTGATAAGGTTACCATAAAGCACATGCTTCGAGCTTAGAATCAGATGGCCAATTCCCAAGCCACACTGGTATCCCTATAGGAAAAGCGTGATTAAAAGTTGACTTAGTTAGTTAACCTAATAAGGTGTTAGTGGTATACCCTAGAGCATATCATTTTGTATGTATCTTGTACATATCTTATTAATAAAAGGCAATTTCACTTTTCCGTTTGCATAATATATTTATGTGTAATAGAAAAGGTCCATTTATATTTTGTTAAAAATTCTATTCTTAAGTTGTTAAGAATATGAGTGACAGTATTTCTAGCATAAAGTATCATAAATTGATTCACAATTGAGGATACTTCACAAAGGACATGACTTATCCAGAAAGATTGTAATCATGTTTATTCCCAAGGTATTTATATGAGATATAAATAAGATGGAGTGGTGAGTCTCATGCCACATAACAAACATGATAGGCACTTATACATGATAAGTAGGCCGAACCAGTAACGCATATGACAAGCACATGGAGTTTACTCTTGTCAATGCATTGTCATATATCATATTAGTGCATATAATTGTTAAACCTGAGATAGCACAGTTATCTTGTATATAGGTGGTTTGAGTTTGATATTACTTTCATACTTGTACTGTGTATGGATATATGGGCATGTGTTGGCTCCTACTAGTTATGTATGGAGATAGGTGTTGATCAAGATGGAATCTATTACCCTAAGTAAATAGGGATAAAATCCTATGTTCATTTAATTGTTCTTGATGTTTCAAGTTCCTAGTCAGGATAGACAGATTTAGTTAGAAAAGAGCTTCTGACAAAAAATCTAATTAATCAAGAACTGGAATTAAAAGAGAGCATAATGTTCATAGCAAATGGGGTTTGACATTAACCATGTCTCCAGCTCGAATTGGGATTTTGTAACAGAGAGATTCTAGTGCATCGTAACATATGATTATGAAGGAGCGGAAGTATGACAATTATTAGATTAGAACATTGAATTCAAAATTTTTCTTCTAGGGTCTCATGAATCATGCAAGATTCATTATATACCTAATGATTTCAATATTCAATTACATATTAAAACCCTTTTAATATGTATTATGATCTACATTTGCCATTTAAGATTTTAGAATTAACAAATTAATTCATTAGAACCCTAGATTGATATAAGAATATGTGCACTAACCTTTTAACACACTGTAGATGTGATTGGTACCTTTGTTAAACACCTAAGACCCCAAATGTTGTCCCTCTAGTTTCTCCACACCAAGATCACCAATGGCAGCCCCTTGAACAGCTTCAGAAGCCTTACCAACCAATTAGAAATTAGGGATTTGCCTTTAGAGAGGTTGTAGATGTATATAGGATACTAGAAATAATTTCTAGCAATTTTAATTCAAATAAACTTGGATCATTCTCTTTGAATTGATGAGCGAAGATGAAGAGAAGAGAGAGAGCTATTAATTAATTTCTCACAATTAAATTCATATTTAAACACTTTAAATATAAATTTAACTTATATTATACATCCAATAACCTAGATTTGGTTTCAAGCTATGCTAGGGACTTTGCAATCTCATTGCAAACCAAACCTATTTAATTAATCAATTAAACTCTTTAATTAATCAATTAAATCACATTTAACTTGGTGATTACTTATGTATGTGTGTGACTCACTAGACTTATCACTAATTTGTAATGAGATATGATATTAACTCTTAATATCATCAGAACTCTTTCTTACCATAAATGATTTCTCTAAATCATTTTAGGCACCTTATATACGATGGTTAACACCTAGCATAGCATGCTATGGCCACCCAATTAGTAATAAGGAATACCTTAAATGAACCTATAATCATATGTTACCATGCACTAGAATCTCTCTGTTACAAAATTCCAATTTCAACTGGAGTCATGGTTTATGTCAAACCCCATTTGCTATGAATATTATGTTCTCTTTTAATTCCAATTCTTAATTAAAAAGATTTTCTCATCAGAAACTCTTTTCTGATTAAATCTGTCTGTCCTGGCCAGGAACTTGAAACATCAAGAACAATTAAAGAACATAGGATTTTATCCCTATTTACTTAGGGTAATAAATTCCATCTTGATCAACACCTATCTCCACGCATAACTGGTAGGAGCCAACACATGCCCATATACCCATACACAGTACAAGTATGAAGGCAGTATCAAACTCAAACCACCTATATACATGATAACTATGCTATCTCAGGTCTAAAGATTATATGCACTGATATGATTTATGACAATGCATTGACAAGAGTAAACTCCACATGCTTGTCATAAGTGTCACTGGTTCGACCAACTTATCTTGCATAATTGCCTATCATGTTTGTTTTATGGCATGAGACTCACCATTCCATCTTATTTACATCTCATATAAATAACTTGGGAACAAACATGATTACAATCTTTCTGGATAAGTCATATCCTTATTGTGAAGTATCCTTGATTGTGAACCAATCTATGATACTTTGTGCTAGAAATAATGTCATTCATATTCTTAACAACTTAAGAATAGAATTTCTAACAAAATATCAATGGACCTGTTCTATTACACATAAACACATTATGTAAACGGAAAAGTAAAATTGCCTTTTTATTAATAAAATATGTACAAGATATATACTAAATGATATGCTCTAGGGCATACTACTAATAAGCTCCCACTAGCACTAGAGCCATTCATTACAATATCTTAGACCCATCTTCTCAAGATGTCAGTCTAACTAAGCTTGTGACATAGGCTTCGTGAATGGATCAGCTGGATTTTTAGCTGATGCTATTTTTCTGCATGGCTATATTGCCTTGCCCAACTATCTCTCTGATAATGTGGTAGCTCCTTTCTATGTGTTTGGATTTCTGGTGAGACCAAGGTTTCTTATATCCAAACAGCTTCTTTTGCAGCATCTGATGCAGCAATGTACTCTGCCTCTATAGTGGAATCAGCAGTCGTACTCTTTTTGGAACTCTTCCAACTGACTACACTTCCATTACAAATGAACACAAATCTAAAGGTAGACTTTGTATCATCGATATCTGATTGAAAATTAGAATCGGTGTAACCATCCAATTGTAAGTCACCACCTACACAAATCAAAAATAAATCCTTAGTTCTTCTCAAGTACTTAAGGATATTCTTGACAGTTATCCAGTGTACAAAATCTGGATTAGATGGAAACCTGCTAGTCAAACTAACAGCATATGCAATATTTGGCCTAGTACACAACATTGCATACATCAAACTTCCAATAACCAAAGCATATGGAATCCTGGCCATTTTATCTCTTTCTTCAGGTGTCTTTGGAGACATCACTTTAGAAAGGTGGATACCATGTCTCACTGGTAACAATCCTCGCTTGGAATCAAGCATGTTAAACCTCTTTAACACCTTTTCCAAGTATAGACTTTGGGATGAACCAATTATTCTTTTCGCTCTATCTCTATAGATGCAAATCCCAAGAATATAGGTTGCCTCCCCTAAGTCTTTCATGGAGAATGTATTTGACAACCATACCTTGATAATTGTCAACATACCTATGTCATTACACATCAACAAAATGTCATCCACATATAAGACAATGAAAGTGATAGCACTATCACTAACCTTCTTATATACACATGGCTCATCCTTATTTTTGATAAAAACCAAATGACTTAATGGCTTCATCAAAACATATGTTCCAACTCCTCGAAGCTTGTTTCAACCCATAAATGGATTGCTTTAGCTTGCATACTTTAGAACCATCTTAGGATTCAAAACCCCTAGGTTGTTCCATAAAAATGTTTTCTTCAATGTATCTATTGAGAAAAGCTATTTTGACATCCATCTGCCAAATCTCATAATCATAATATACAGCTATTGCTAATAGAATCCTAATTGATTTAAGCATGGCAACAGGAGAGAAAGTCCCCTCATAGTCGATTCCTTGCCTTTGGCGAAACACTTTTGTACTAGTATTACTTTATAGGTCTCTACCTTTCCATCAGAACCAATTTTCTTTTTGAAAACCCATTTATTCCCTATAGGTACAATAGCTTCAAGTGGGTCAACAAGATCCCAAACTTGATTCTTATACATGGAATCAATTTCGGATTTCATAGCATCAATCCATTTTGAAGAATCTATATCTGATATAGCTTCTTCATAGGTAAGTGGGTCATCTCCATAATCTACTTCTTTATGAGTAAACAACTCTTGTTCATCTTCATGAAGAAAACCATATCTCACTGGTGGGTGAGATATCCTGGTTGATCTGTGAGGAATAGCTGTAGATGCTTCATCAATAGGTGTAGGTTGACTGGATAGATCTATATCCATTTGATCTGTTGGTTGGTCAGAATTCTCCAATTCTAACTATATTTGCCTTCCTTTGCCTCCTTCTTGAATAAATTGTTGTTCAAGAAATGTGGCATCTCTACTTACCACAACCTTTTGTGATGTAGGCAAATAAAAATAATATCCAAAACTCTCTTTTGGATATCCAACAAATTAACCTTTTCCTGATCTGGTTTCCAATTTATCAGTGTTCAACTTTTTGATATAAGCTGGACAACCCCAAATCTTAACATGCTTAAGACTTCGTTTTCTTCCATGCCATATCTCATAAGGTGTGGAAGAAACTGATTTTAATAGAATCCTATTCAGAATATGCAAAGCTGATTCTAATGCAAATCCTAAAAAAGAGATTGGCATATCAGTATAGCTCATCATACTACGTACCATATCTAATAAGGTACGATTTCTCCTTTCAGATACACCATTCAGCTGTGGCGTTCCTGGAGAAGTCAACTGGGAAACAATGCCATGCTCTTTTAAGTATTCATCAAATTCAGTACTCAAGTATTCACCTCCATGATCTGATCGAAGAGCTTTCATACTTTTTCCTGTTTGATTTTCTACTTCAGATTGAAATTCTTTGAACTTTTCAAAGGATTCATGTTTGTATTTCATCAAATACAAATACCCAAACCTTGATTTATCATCAATAAAGGTAATAAAGTAGTGAAAACCGTCTCTAGCCATTTCCTTAAATGGACCACATACATTACTATGTATTAGTTCTAAAATATTTTCAGCTCTTAGTCCTTGTCCAACAAAGGGTGATCTAGTCATTTTTGCCCTGAAGGCAGGATTCACAAGTTGGAGTAGGCTCAGAACCCAATAAGGATAAAATCCCCATTTTCTCCAATTTTGCAATCCTATCTTCTAGAACATGACCTAATCTTAAGTGCCAAATATATTTTGAACTTGAGTTGATTTTCACCATGGCATTACATTGTTTTAGATTACTTGCATTAGATTTGTATTTAATATTATTATCTAAATAATAAAGTCCATCATGCATATAACCCAAACCAACATGTTTATTTTCAAAATAAATATTGCAAACATCATTTGTGAATTGAAATTTATAACCATCTCTAGCCAAACTAAATATAGAAATGATGTTCTCAAAAGCATTAGGTGCATGCAAAACCTTATTTAAATATAAAACATGTCCACACATGTACAAAGATTTAAATCCTATGGCTAAAGCTTTAACAATTGAGCCATTGCCAACCCGAAGTCTAATATCTCGTTACTACAAGCTGCTACTACTTGCTATACTCTGGGCAGTTCCTATTTCAGTGGTCATCCTTCTAGTAGTGGAAACACTTTCCCTTGCCTTTGTCAACTTTGGTTTTTATTTTCTGTTTGGCTATCTTCTTGGAAGGTCCTGGAACTTGAGGTTTCTTTTCCTTATTTCCCTTCTTCTTGTTGGACTTTTCAGTAGAAGAAGATGCAATCAAAGCTACCTCTTTTCCTTTATTGCTCCGCATATTCTTTTGGGCAATAACTAACATGTTAAGTAAACCAGCCAAGGTGTATTCCTGCTTAGTCATATGGAAATTTGTCACAAAATTCCCAAATGAATCAGGTAGGGACTGAAGGATCAAATCCGTCTGCAGTTGGAAATCCATGTTAAAGTTAAGATGTTCCAGTTGCTCAATAAGCCGAATCATCTTGTGGACATGATCTCCTACATTCTATCCCTTAGACATCCTCATGCGGAATAGCTTCCTAGATATCTCATACCTAGCATTCTTTCTGTGCTCACCATACAACTCTTACAGGTGAAGGAGGATCTCACTTGCATATTGCATATTTTCATGTTACTTCTGTAACTCATTACTCATAGAAGCAACCATGTAACACTTGGCTCTCATATCATGCTCCTTCCACTTATCCAAAGTATCATGTTCCTCTTGAGTGGCCTCTGCAGGTAAGGGATCAGGAACCTTTGAGTCTAGAACATATCCAATACGTTCTAAGTTCAGGACAAGTTTTAAATTTCTTAGCCAATCAGAAAGATTAGGTCATATCAACCTATTGTGATCAAGTATGCTCGCAAGGATATTGGATGGTGGTGGTTATTGTGTGCTCACTATTATCAGAAGAATAACTTCAAAAAATAACTAAATTAATTAGTAAATGTATCATGTAATTAACTAAAATGATTATAGTCTTTTAATCAAATTGGTCCTCCCACTAACTTAGCGAATCCTACACTTCCAAAGTAGGAAACGAAAATCCTAGTTGGATGAATTTCTAGTGGGTGATTGAATTCTTATAGTCTTATTGATCATCCTCAGGCACATCCATTATTGGAATTACAATAAACTGTAAGTGAGCAACTCCTTGCCCATCACATCTCATGTGAGGTTCAATCATTTACCTAACCCCTTATGCTCAAAATCTCAGGCACATCCATTATTGACTTATCTTGCATTAGTTATGTTGTTCCCATTGAGCCAGTAAACATGTAAATAATTTTAATGTCCTCAGGCACATCCATTATTGGCCACCAAACCATTTACATATTTACAACATCTCATGCTTAACAATTATTCTTAAAAAAATCTCTTAAATTAATTACATCATATGCAAGTATTTAAAATTTCTTAAAATAATTGCCTCAATGGAGGGCTCATGATATAATTACTTTAATTATACCATTTCCAACTTAATTATTTGTTTGGAAGATTTTGTGGTCGGCCTAATTACTATTATGGTCTCACTTTGTACATTATCCAATTAGTATGCATATATCATATACTTGCATACATTCCCATACATCTCATGCGTACATGGATAAATATATAATATGGTATGATCATGGACTTTCTAAGGGATTTAATTCTGAGCCACCAAGAATTGAATCAGGGCATTCTAGGTGCATTTCATTCATTCATATTACAAGAGTTGCTGAAGGAGTATATAATCAACACTTGATCTTGAATTCCTCCCACTGGTCCCACCAATGCTCTTGACCACCTTGATCTTCTTGTAATCCAATTACATTGTAATTCTTGGCATATCAAGGTGAATTTACCAAAAACATGGACTTTAAAGTCCTCAAATAAATGAAATTACAACCTAAAATTATTACAACACTTATAATACATGCCACCAAAATAAATTAATTAATTTACAACCAAAAGAAAAATAAAAGAAATAAATCCAATCACATTGGTCTTTTATTGTCCATGATCATCCATCTTGCATATTACCATTTAACAATTAAATAAAACATACATACTAAAAATAAATTGAATATCTCATATTCAACTTAAAAATTTAGATTTGAATCTCATTCAAACAAATTTAAAAATTCAGATTTGAATCTCATTCAATCAAATTTAAAAATTTAGATTAGAATCTTATTTAATCAAATTTAAAAATTCAGATTTGAATCTCATTCAAACAAATTTAAAAATTCAGATTTGAATCTTATTCAATCAAATTTAAAAATTCAGATTTGAATCTCATTCAAACAAATTTAAAAATTCAGATTTGAATCTCATCCAAACAAATGAATCAAAATTTAATTATGTGATTATAATTCTTAATTAAACAATTTAATTAAATATAGAACTGATTATAGACCTCTAAAATATACAACAATTGTATAATTAGGCCATAACCATGTGCAACCTTGATTACACAAAACATGCTACCACATTTGGGCACAAACACCACTTTGCCGCCACACATAGTGAACCAAACAACAATGTATCAATCAAATTTAATCAAATCACTCAATTAAATCTCATATTAAACAATCTAAATGGCAAATATAGTGGCTCTGATACCAATTGAAGGAGCAGAAGCATGAAAATTATTAGATTAGAACATTGAATTCAAAATTTTTCTTCTAGGGTCTCATGCATCATGCAAGATTCATTATATACCTAAATGGTTTCAATATTCAATTGCATATTAAAACCCTTTTACTATGTATTAGGATCTACATTTGCCATTTAAGATTTTAGAATTAACAAATTAATTCATTAGAACCCTATAAGAATATGTGCACTAACCTTTTGATGCACTGTAGATGTGATTGGTATCTTTGTGAAACACTTAGGACCCCAAATGTTGTCCCTCTAGTTTGTCCACACTAAGATCACCAATGGCAGCCCCTTGAACAGCTTCTCAAGCCTTACCAACCAATTAGAAATTAGGGATTTGCCTTTAGAGAGGTTGTAGATGTACATAGGACACTAGAAACAATTTCTAGCAATTTTAATTCAAAGAAAGTTGGATCATTCTCTTTGAATTGATGAGAGAAGATGAAGAGAGGAGAGAGAGCTATGGGTGGCAGCACACTTGAGAGAAAATAAGAAGAGTGGCTGATTTTTATTTTCTCATAACATCACATTATATAATTAGGTCATCACTTAAAACCCTTGCCACATGTCATCACCTGATTGCATCTTAATTTTAATTGACCTAATCACATTAAGCCAAGTGTCAAAGCTAGACTTAACCTTGACTTTGATCATCTTGCAAGATAGGAAGACAAATGACAAACCATGATGTCATGTGTCACCATCTCATGGTACCACATGTCACCCTGTCAAATGACCAAATTACCCCTGTGTTGTAATTTTGAGTGCTCAACCCAAAATAATTATTTCTCCTCTTCTAATCAATTTATATCAAATATAAATTAATTAATTAATCTCTATTAATTAATTTATCATAATTAAATTCATATTTAAACACTTTAAATATAAATTTAACTTATACTATACGTCAAATAACCTAGATTTGGTTTCAAGCCATGCTAGGCACTTTGCAATCTCATTGCAAACCAAACCTATTTAATTAATCAATTAAATATTTAATTAATCAATTAAATATTTAATTAATCAATTAAATATTTAATTAATCAATTAAATCACATTTAACTTGGTGATTACTTGTGTATGTTTGTGACTCACTAGGCTCATCACTAATTGGTAATGAGATATGATATTAACTTTTAATATCATCAAAACTCTTTCTTACCATAAATGATTTCTCTAAATCATTTTAGGCTCCTCAAAGACCATGGTTAACACCTAGCATAGCATGCCATGGCCACCCACTTAGTGATAAGGAATACCTTAAATGAACCTATAATCATATGTTACCATGCACTAGAATCTCTCTGTTACAAAATCCCAATTTCAGCTGGAGTCATGATTTATGTCAAACCCCATTTGCTATGAATATTATGTTCTCTTTTAATTCCAATTCTTGATTAAATAGATTTTCTCATCAGAAACTCTTTTCTGATTAAATCTGTCTGTCCTAGCTAGGAACTTAAAACATCAAGAACAATTAAATGAACATATGATTTTATCCCTATTTACTTAGGGTAACAGATTCCATCTTGATCAACACCTATCTTCATACATAACTGTTAGGAGCCAACACATGCCCATACACCCATACACAATACAAGTATGAAAGCAGTATCAAACTCAAACCACCTATATACAAGATAACTATGCTATCTCAAGTCTAAAGATTATATGCACTGATATGATTTATGACAATGCATTGACAAGAGTAAACTCCACGTGCTTGTCATAAGTGTCACTGGTTCGACCTACTTATCATGCATAACTGCCTATCATGTTTGTTATATGGCATGAGACTCACCATTCCATCTTATTTACATCTCATATAAATAACTTGAGAACAAACATGATGACAATATTTCTGGATAAGTCATGTCCTTATTGTGAAGTATCCTTGATTGTGAACCAATCTATGATACTTTGTGCTAGAAATAATGTCACTCATATTCTTAACAACTTAAGAATAGAATTTCTAACAAAATATCAATGGACCTTTTCTATTACACATAAATACATTATGTAAAGGGAGAAGTGAAATTTCCTTTTTATTAATAAAATATGTACAAGATACATACTAAATGATATGCTCTAGGGCATACTACTAACATATTAAAGGTTCCTTTAAGGTATTCTTTTTTACTGATTGGGTGGCCATAGCACACTATGCTAGTTGTCAACCATGGTCTATGAGATGCCTAAAATGATTTAGAGAAATCATTTGCGGTAAGAAAGAGTTCTGATGATATTAAGAGTTAATATCATATCTCATTGCCAATTATTGATGAGCCTAGTGAGTCACACACATACACAAGTTAATCACGAAGTAAAATGTAATTTAATTGATTAATTAAAGAGTTTAATTGATTAATTAAATAGGTTTGCTTTGCAATGAGATTGAAAAGTCCCTAGCATGGCTTAAAATCAAATCTAGGTTATTGGATGTATAGTATAAGTTAAATTCATTTTTAAAGTGCTTAAATATGAATTTAATTATGAGAAATTAATTAATGGAGATTAATTAATTAATTAATTAATTAATTAACAATTGTTATAAATTGATTAGAAGACGAGAAATAAAGATTTTGAGTTGAGAACTCAAAGTTAAAACATAAGGGTAATTTGGTCATTTCACATGGTGAGATCTAGCACCATGAGATGGTGACACATGGCACCATATAAGCTTGCCATTTGTCTTTCTATCATATAAGATGATCAAAGTCAAGATTAAGTCTAGCTTTGACACTTGGCTTATTGAGATTAAGTCAATTAAAAATAAGATGCAATGTGGTGGTGACATGTGGCAAAGGGTTTAAGTGATTATTTGACCTAATTGTAAAGAGGAAAGAAAGAAAAAACAAAATACTGTCTCTTGTCTCTCATGTGTGATGGCACAAAGGCTCTCTCCATCTCCTCTCTTCTTTTCTCACTTGATTCAAAGAAAAATCCCTTAGTTCCTTTGAATTAAAATTGCTAGAAATTGTTTTTAGTGTCCTATACACACATATAACCTCTCTAAAAGCAAAACCCCAAATTATAATTGGTTGGCAAAGGCTTAAGAAGCAAAATTGGGGGCTGGCATTGGTAATCTCGGTGTGGACAAGCTACAGGGATAACACTTGGGGTCCTAGGAGCTTCCTAAAGGTGTCAATTGTATCCATAGTGCATCAAAGAGGTTAGTGCCCAAATTCCTATTTCAAACTAGGGTTTAATTGAATTAATTTGTTAATTCACAATCTTAAATGGCAAATGAAGATCCTAATACATATTAAAAGTGTTTTAATATGCAATTGAGCATTGAAATTAATTAGGCACATAAGAGTTGTGGCATGATGCATGAAACCCTAGAAGAAAAATTTTGAAATTCAATGCTCTAATGCACCAATTACCATGCTTCCGCTCCTTTATAAGGAATAAAATTTCAGGCTATGAAGGATTAGTAGTAGCACATGTGGACTTAGAGAGTGAAGAAAAATGGCAGGTAGACAAAAGGAGGTATCTAAAAGTGAGAGAATACCTACAATCAGCCAACAAAAGAGATTGAACAACAATTCATAGATTAGCCACTCAATTTACTTTAGCTGGAGGGCAACTCTACAAACCCTTTTATGTGATAGAAAAATAGGCTAAACAAATAATGAAAAAAGTACATGCAAGAATGTGTGGCCCCCATATGAATAAAAAGGTTTTAGTTGCAATAATTCTAAAGTTGGGTTATTGCTAGTCCATTATGGAGACTGATTATGCCGATTTTGTCAAGAAATGCCATGAACGTTAGATCCATGTAAACTTGAACCATCTACCACTAAGTGAGCTCTATAGTACGACTTACCATGGCTTTTTTTGGTTTGGGGCATAGACTTCATTAGGATGATTTCTACCACAGCTTCTAATGGCTATAGATTTATAATGGTGGGGACTGCTTCACTAAATGTGTTGAGACTGAATCCTATAGAGTAATGAGTGCTAACCAAATGAGTAAGTTTTTATAGAAAAATATAATCTGCCAATTTGAACTACTCCATGACATAGTCTCAAATAATGGCAGTCAGTTTAAGGGTAATTTTCTAGAGTTAGTTGCAGAGTTCAAGATTAAACATCATATGTCTTCACCATATAGGCCTCAAATTAATGGAGCAGTTGAAGTAGCCAATAAGAACATGAAGATTATTTTGACAAAATGTTCAAAACATATAAGGATTAGCCTGAAAAATCTCCCTTATGTTCTTTAAGATTATCGCACTGCTACAAGAGCATCCACAGGGGCAACCTTATTCTCTTTAGTGTATGGGACAGAAGTAGTGCTACTTATTGAGCTAGAGGTCAAATCCTTGAGAGTAATGCTAGAAGCTAAGATCTCGAAAAATGAGTGGGCCCAAAAGAGATATGAAGAACTAGCTTTGATAATGAAAAGAGGATATGAGCCTTATATCATATGCAGGCTTATTAGAGGAAGATAGCCACGGCCTTTAATAAGAAGGTGAAGCCAAGAATGATAAAAAAGGGAGACAGGATTTTAAAACAAGCTCGGCCCATCCCTTTTGATCTAAGAAGAAAGTTTAAGCTAAACTGGAATGGTCCATACATAGTAAAAAAGATCTTGTCAGGAGATGTTGTAAGAATATCAGACTTGGATGGGAATGAATTTTAAGAACCAATCAACTTAGACAGGCTCAAATGGTACTTTGTGTGAGATATGCCCACTAGGCTGAAAAACCTTTAAAGACAGTCTAGGAAAAAGTAAGGGTAAAAAAAAATGCTAGATTGAAAACCTACAAAAGGCAGTCTAGGCAAAAGGAGAGATGAGAGAAGATCTGGATAGAAAACCTAAAAAGGTCATTCGACAAGTTATAGAGTTTATTTCTAACTTTGGAAGGTTGAAAATTTGGCAAAACTAAATGTAAGAGGAAGTAATAGTGTACCTAAATAAATAAAAAAGGTTTTATTACATTAACCAGGAATATGTTTTATTTAATTATAATTGCGAATATTTGTGTCTTAAGGGATACATCAAATGATTAAGTAATTGAACTACATTGTTTAAATTTAATCTATGCCTTATTAGCATGACAAAATAGGTGTTTAATATGAATGCCTTAACAATTGTCTAATTTCAAAACAAAAAAAAAAAGATATTAAAAAAAGAAAAAATAGAGCTCACTAAGTGGAAAACTCGAAAGGGTCACTTAAGCAAAAGTTAGAGCAAGCTCGCTGAAATGAAAACCCAAAAAGGCTTTTCAGGAAAAAGTTAGGGCACAAAAAATAGAGTTCATGGAAGAGAAAAAGTTAAGGTAGAAGAAGGTTTTGAAATAGCTTTAGAATAATGAACCATGAGGGGGAGAGAAGTAAAAGAAAAATCAGAGGGAATTTGTATTGTGACCTTAAAGAAGTCTTTTTGGTGAAAAGTTTTCCTCAAAAATTTTGAGGCTAAAAGAAAGTTTTTGCAAAAAGAGGTCCCTCAGAGGACTAAGTTTTTTTTTTAATCTCCAGTAAAATTAGCATGCCCATGATAAGAAGTAGCATACAAGAAGCACAAAATCACAGAGAGAGTTTTGAGACCCAGTCATCCCAATTTTTTCAAATCATGAATTAGATGTTTTTGGTAAGTTCATAGACGTTGTTTAGGGCTTACAACATAGTTGTATAAGGCATAGAAGAACATGCATCAACATGTTACCTGTAGGTGTGTAAGGTGTAGAAGAATATGCATCATCACAGTTTCAAGTGTCAAACTACGAGGGGGTCTAATTCTTCCTTAAGATAGCGAGGGAGATATATAGGCAATTTAAAGCCATGGTCCTAAATATGAACCCATGACATTTCAACACAGATTAGTTTATTTGGTAAGTCCTTAGACGTTGCTTAAGGCACACAACATAGTTGTATAAGGCAATGAAGAACATGTATCCACATGTAACCTGTAGGTGTGTAAGGCGTAGAAGAACATGCATCACCACAGTTTCATGTGTCAAGCTATGAGGGGGTCTGATTCTTCCTCAGGATAGCGAGAGGGACACGTAGGCAATTTAGGACTGCGGTCCTAAATAGGAACCCACAACATTTCAAGACAGATATTTTTTGATAAGTCCTTAGGCATTGTTTAAGAAGTATGACATAGTTGTGTAAGGCATGGAAGAACATACATCACATGTCATCTGTAGAAGTGTAAGGCATAGAAGAACATATATCATCATAGTTTTTAGTGTCGAATTGTGATGCCCTTACCTGTCCACTGTATAGCCGATCAAGATGTGCCACATTCGGTGCCGGAGCACCCTATCTTGTTTTATCATATCTATTGTCAACTTTTAATATCATTTAAAAACAGGTATTTCATATGTGAAATTTTTTTTTTAATATAACTTATTTCTGTGGAGACCCAGATAGAGCCTCCTCTTTTTTATTAGCATCTAGCTGGTTCCACTAATCACCTGTTAAAATGTTCATATTCATTTCACACATTTCCATATCATATTCTCTTTTATCATATCATTCACAACTATTTATAAGATCTTTAAAGAAATATCTTCTATTGCATTCATATAGAAATTTATAGATAATAAATTTCAAGTTTACATTACAAATCTCAAAATGGAATACATCATGTTTTTAGGTACAATGAACAAAAAGTACAAAATCTAGACATACATGGGCTCTACCAAAAAGTAATACAACTGTAGAGGTGACTAGTAAACACTGACAGATCTGATCGGTCTTTGTGTGAGCACTACAACTGCTGCTGCTGCAGCTACTGGGTTTGATTTCCAGTACCTACAGGATGGAAAACTAACGCGCTAAGCATAACGCTTAGTGGTGCACAATTTATAATAACA
This sequence comes from Hevea brasiliensis, assembly GCF_030052815.1. Classification (NCBI taxonomy): domain Eukaryota; kingdom Viridiplantae; phylum Streptophyta; class Magnoliopsida; order Malpighiales; family Euphorbiaceae; genus Hevea; species Hevea brasiliensis. The sequence goes on along the minus strand of NC_079500.1, from coordinate 18,819,098 downwards.
ATAATTAAACAATTGAATTAATATTTGCAAATCATAATTTCTGGGTCTTCTACATTTTTAGTGCACTTTGGAAACAATTAACATTATCGGGATCTTTTATGATTACTTATTGTATTTTAAGTCTTAATTAATTTTTACCAGTGCCCAAGAAACCTATAACAAATTATAAAAGCTGGATGCACGGGAGTATACTGATTAGATAGCCATATGTCTATCCAGTATACGTCGGTCATGTCAGGCATGGAGCCTGCAAGCAGGCTTTTAAGCCTGATATAAAAATTAGGCACAATGGCCAACGGGCAGGCATGAGGCCTGTAGAACAATCATATCAGACAGATTTTATCTGTTATTGATTATTCGTATGTGCAGTACTGCTATCTGTAGTTCCTAATTGGTATACCAATTTATCCAAACTTAATAAACAAGTCTAGGTATACTTTGGGCAATTAAGCATGATTTTAATTCACTGTCACTATTTTCTGGTACTGTTCAGTGGTACCATTAATTTCATATTAATAGGACATTAGTCCCAATTTACATATTCATATCATTTTTAATATTTAATTAGCCTTATGAGTATTTTAATTACCATGTATAGCATTTTTCCCATGAACCTTTCTTTAGGTTCATTTTAATGTATTATTTTTATCTAGGAATTTGACTAGGTTAGGATGTCTATTTGGTCACACTTCCTTCATAACAATCGCTCCTCTATGTTTAAACTTGAATTTTAGTTTTCGAATCACTCAATTCAGGGTTATAGAACTCAAGTTATGGTCAAAATACCATAAATGGTCCCTTTTCCTCTAAGCTGTCTAGAATTGGCAATTTCTGGTTAATAAAATTTGACTAGTCATTTGATCATTTTATGGTCATTTTTAGACTTAGGTTCCTTCATAAGATTTGTTCCTCTATGTCTTAGGGACTCCCAGGTACAATTTCATAATTTTTCAAGCTTAGTGTAGTGAGTTATGGTCAATGTATTAATTTGGACTCTTAATCCTATAAAGGCGATAGTCAAACTTCAGGGCAGTATGTTTGACTCTCTTTTTAGGATCTTTACACTTAGAATTTGGAAAAGTTGTCTGAATCAATGTTGTACCCCTAAATATTATGTTTCCAGATCATACCGGCACATCTCAAATGGAATTTCCTAGTGGGAGTTATGGCCAAATGAACACACGGGTATCAAATGATATTCTGGGTTCAACTTAACATTTTCCAGATTTCAATTCCTAACTTTGGCTAATAATTTCCCTAGGATGCAATGGGCTTTTGAGCTTGGTCAAAACATAAAAATTGTTGAGCTATGTCTTATAAAACTTTTGGCGCTGATTTCACTCAATTTGCAACTTTGGAGACCAAGTTATGGCATTTTTGCCAAAACTGGTCAAGTATACCAAAGGAACAGTGTTTTGATCAATTTCTGGATTGGCAGTTTTAGTGACCCAACTTGTGCTAACAATTTGACTTGGTTAAAGGCAAAACTGGGTCAAGTGGTCGTCATGAAAAGTGTAGCCCTATGTCTAAGCTTTCCATTGATGTAAATTTTAGGTTATTTGGACCAGTATAGACAGAGTTATGACCAAATGAACAGGTTCATTTGGACATTTTTTAGGTTTCAGTGTTTGGTCATCCGGGTTTGGGAAGAGAATTGGTCATGATTTTGACAAAATTTGGGCATAGTGTCTGCATGAAAAATGGGCTATTTTGAGTCTAATTTCACATCCAATTGGTCTCATACCAATTAGAGTCACACATTTTCAGTTATGGTTCAATAAAGGGACTAGACTCTTTAAGTCCCAACCTATAGAAAATCAAACACTCCCAATATCTCTATTCCTCCAACTCCCTTACTTCAATTTGCATGCAATACACTTCTATAAGCAACAATCTCAACTCAATAGGTCAATTTCAAGTATTTACATAAGGTTCTCAATCATTTACACAAACCCTAGTTTTCAAAGTTTCAAATTTGCACAAACACTACACAATCAAACTCCAAAACATTTTAACTCATCACACATTCTTATGGAATCATTTTTCATCATTTAAAAGCAACAAACCTCAAGTTCCATGGCTGTAAAAAATTCAAGGGTTCTTTCCTCAATATTTTCCTTTTATTTCATGCACATTTTCACTTGATTTAGCATGATATTCATGCTTAAAGAAGAGATTAAAAGTTTAAAGCACTAACCTTTATGGTGACCCAACTTCAAGCTTCCTAAACTTTAACTTTGCTCCTCTTTATGGGTATCTATAGCTTCCTTAGGGTGTGGGGAGGATTTTTAATGAAGTGAGCTATGGGTTTTGGTGTGTGGAAGCTTGGAAAATCAAGCTTAAAAGCTTGACAAAAATGGTGGAAAGGGGGGGAGAATGCAGCTAGCCAAAGAGAGAAAAGAGGGAGTGGTGAGGAAGATGGTTGGTAGAAATTTGTCTTATGTGCTTATTTATATTTTTATTTTTGTACTTTAATTTTTAAATTTGTCATAAGCTTTTCTTTTCTTTTTTTTTCTTCTTCTTTCTTTTCTAAGTAAATTTATAAAGTTTTAATTCATATTAATTATTTTAATTCTCTCAAATTTTAAATTTTTGACACTTAGGTCAAAATTCACCTCTGAGGGTGAAATGACCAAAATACCCTTCATAGTGCATATCGGGTTATTTTTACTATTTTTGTACCAATTAATAAATTCTCTAAATTTTTTCTATATTTTCTTTACATTTATTTCTTCAATTTATGCCTCCTCACTATAGTTTAGGTATAGTTCCAGACATTTTTGCTATCTGAACAGACATTAGTCCTCGAAATAGTAAAATGTATGGACTACCTTTGGTGAGGGTGTTACAATTCTTCCACTCTAATAGAAAATTCATCCTCGAAATTTATCTGATGTGAATAGCTGAGGGAATTGTTGCCTCATCGTCTCCTCGCTCTCTTATGTCACTTCTTCTGTGTTGTGGTGTCTCCACAAGACTTTCACTAATGGAATCCTCTTGTTTCTGAGTTCTTTCACTTCCCGTGCCAAGATTCTGACTGGTTCTTCTTCATATGTCAAATTAGGTTGCATAATTATCTCCTCTACTGAAATGACATGTGAAGGATCTGATCTATATCTCCTGAGTATTGACACATGGAATACACTATGAATCTTGTCCAGCTCAGGTGGTAAAGCTAGCCTGTAAGCTACTGGACCCACACGCTCAATGACATCGTATGGACCAATAAACCTAGGGCTTAACTTACACTTCTTACCAAATCTCAGCACTTTCTTCCAAGGTGATACCTTGAGAAACACCTTATCACCAACCTCATACTCTATATCCTTTCTCCTCAAGTCAACATATGACTTCTGTCTATCTGAGGTGGCTTTCAAATGATCTCTGATGAGTTTCACTTTTTCCTCTGTCTGTCTCACCAAATCTGGGCCCATTACTTTCTCCTCACCCAATTCTGTCCAACATAAGGAAGTCCTGCATCTCCTCCCATACAATGCTTCATATGGAGCCATTTTTATGCTGGCTTGGTAGCTATTGTTGTAAGAAAACTCTACCAAAGGAAGATATATCTCCCAACTTCCTTCAAAATCAATGATGCAGCTTCTCAACATATCCTCCAATACCTATCATATCATGTCATTCATGTCATTTGTGTTAGGTTATTATTATCATTCCTTTAACAATTATAGTAATTCATTAAGTTCTAAGGGTTACCTGAATCACCCTTTCTGACTGTCCATCTGTCTGAGGATGAAAAGCCGTACTAAAGCGCAGTTGAGTGCCTAAAAACTCCTATAGCCTCGTCCAAAACCTCAAAGTAAATCTCGAGTCTCGATCAGATATGATCGATGTTGGCACTCCATGTAGCCGGACTATCTCATCTATGTAAATCTCTGCTAACGTCTCTAGTGAGTAGTCGGCTCTAACTGGTAAGAAGTGAGCTAACTTGGTCAATCTATCCACAATCACCCATATAGTATCATGCTTCCTTTGTGTCAATGGTAGCCCAGTCACAAAATCCATGGTGATGCGGTCCCATTTCCACTCTGGTATGGATATAGGTTGCAACAACCCTAATGGAACCTGATGCTCAGCCTTAACCTGCTGGCATGTCAAACATCTAGTCACAAAATTACCAATCTCTTTCTTCATTCCAGGCCACCAATAATGTGTTTTCAGGTCTTGGTATATCTTGGTACTTCCTGGGTGCATAGCATGGAAGATACTGTGCGCCTCTTTCAAGATATTCTTCTTCAGTTCCTCATCCCCTGGTACATAGATTTTGCCTTTATAATACAGGCACCCATCTCCTTTCAACTCATAGTCAGTCTCCTTCCCCTCTTGAATTCTGCCCATAACAGCTAGTAACTTTTCATCCCTTTGTTGTGCTTCCTGTATTTGCTGTAACAAGTCTAGCTTTACAAGCAACTCAGCCAAAAGTACTCCATCCTGTGCTAAAGATAACTGAGCATTCAATGCTCTTAAAGCCATCATGGACTTCTTGCTCAGTGCGTTAGCCACTACATTTGCCTTCCCAAGATGGTAGTCAATTACACAGTCATAATCTTTAAGGAATTCAATCCATCTCCTCTGTCTCAGATTGAGTTCGTTCTAGGTTGGCAAATACTTGAGACAGCAATGAAAAAGCTATCGCTGAGCCAAAGTCTCAGTGGTGCACAACATTAAGAAAATACAATTTAAAACCATAAACTATAAATCATATGAACTGTGGATACTTAAAATCATAGTTGAATTCAAAAGACAGTGAATGTCATAAAGAGTTAAACTCCATTTCACAATATCACAATAAATATCAATAAATCACATACACAGCTTAATCATGTTTCCAAAGTCCAATTCGTCCCAAAAGCCGATGGCTAGTGAGGAATAACATAGCTAGCTAGCAATTATATGAGTACTCATCCTATTCGTCCTCAACTGGCACACACCTTAACACTTCAGCCAAAGAGGAAATTCAAAGCCAATTCATCCCACTAGACAAGCTAGCGAGGAATTCAATCAAATATACATGATAGCTGTGGTTTCAAACCATTTGCAATATTTTTCAAGCAATAAGTATCCATCAAATTTCCATTCAAACAATTTTCCACAATTTTAAACAATAACATACAAATAGTCATAATTTATTTCAATTGAAAATTCAAAAGAAATAACTGTTATGCACAAACCTCTGAAGAGTAACCTCTTGGCCCTGACTCAGTGTTTCCTTCTCCTTCCCTTAGTCTTTGCTAACTGAAACACACAATTTAAAGTGTTTCAGTACTCATTTAAACTGTCTCTAACAATAAGGTTCAATATTTAATTTATTTTATACTATTGCATTCCTTAGTCAACCTATAATGTTGACCCTTAATGCACTCTAGAATAAATTTTAATGTTACCCATATGTCACATTTTATAGTCCTTTAGTGTTGATACATGTTACCAAATTCATTTTCAAGTGTATTGCATTTTATTGTAATTTATCGGATTTCGGTATGCTATTTTGACCTAGCCAGATGACTTAGTTCTCCCAGTTTTTGAGTTCTAGTCTGAATTACAAACTTGTAGGTCTATGTCTTAGTGAACTTTTGCCACAAATTTTAGGTCATTTGGAGTTTACTAGACCAAGTTATGGTCATTTTACTATTACTGGTCAGATTGCACTAAAATGGCAAACTTAGGTCATTTCTGGTTCTGGCAGTTTTTATACCCGAACTTGTGCAAGCATTTTGACTTGCTTATGATCATTTCTGGGTTTTGGTGTCTCCATAAGAGTTGTAGCTATATGTCTAATCTATCCATGGTAAAAATTTCAGGTCATTTGGACCTGTTTTGAGTGAGTTATGGTTAAAACACTGACTGCTGCCCAAATGGTCAATTTTCAGGTTTGCAAAGTCACTAATCCGAATTTGGTCAATTCTCAAGTCACTTTCTGGACAGAATTTAGGTAGACTTTCTTCATGAAAGTTGGCACATTTTGTGCCTACTTTCACCTCCAATTGGCCTCATACCAATTGGAGTCACACACTTAGGGTTATAGGCTCATTTGCACACTGCCCTCTACATGCCTCTCAAATACCAAATCAAACACATATTTACCAACTACATCTTCACTTCCTAAAACCATTCTGCATTTGGCACTAACCATAACCATTCATTTCTTTACATTATAGGTCAACTTGGATAGAATATAACAATTTCACAATACACCAAATGCACTCATAATTCACAAAGTCCAAACCCAATAATATATACACATAAACACTTCTAATTATTACACATACTTCCATCATCAAATTACATGCGTTATCACTACTATTCCAAATACATATGCTGCCATTTTTTTGTACAATACTTCAACAACATTTCATGAACTTAAACATTACCAATTTTCATTATGAGGCTACCTAAGTAACACATTCACATCAAACTTCCATTTTCACTTTTCAAGCTCACCATTCAAACTTTATACATGGAAATCAACTTCAATACATATAAGCACTTAATTTAACATCTCAAACTACCATTTACATGCAAAAACAAGCTATACATGATGAACTCCCATGGCTGCTGAAATGGAGCATCAACCTAACTCATTAAAACTTCAACTTTTCTTCCATAAATCAACTCACCACAACCTTAGTTACAATTTTAATGAAACAAGAATTGAAAACAACAATTTACCTCTTTTGGACTTCCTCAAAACTCCACCAAATTCCTTCTTTCTTGTTCCCTAAGTGCTGCCCAAGGTGTGGTGGTCAAGTTTAATGAAGAAACCTTACAATAACTTGGCTTGATCATTGAGATGTGAGCATGCAAATGGGGCGGCCATGGATGGGAGCTTGGAGAGGATTTTCGGCTGTTTTGGAAATGAGAGGTTGAAGATGAAGTTTCTACCCACCATTGTGATATTTTAATGTCCACTAACTTAACTTAGTGGAGCACTAAGTTTGGTTAAAGATTTAATAATCCAAAGTTTCTAAATTTGTAATTTTACCTCATTTCTTTTACTATTTAAATTATGTACCACCATTTTAATTTTTATGATATTTTCAAAGTTTAATATCATTTATTTTTAATGGAAATTTAGGTCAAAAGGAAACTCGGGGTGTCAAATGACCACAATGCCCCTATTCGGGTTGCATTCCCGATTTTTCGGTAACACCGAGTTTTATCAGTTTCTCGATTTCTCGTTTTTCTTTGTACTAATTACTTAATTTTTCTTTGACATTTTTAATGTCATTTATACTTTAATAGATGTTTATTTAAGTCTTAAAAATATTTTCCAGGGTTTCCTGCAATCCAGGGCTAGTCAACGATCCACGTCGCAACATCCCGGTGCGGTCACCCATCACTACGGTTTTCGGCTCGTTTAACTTGGTTACATTTCATTGCTATTATTTTTCCTTTGTTTTTCTTGTATTTTTCTTTATTGTATTTCATTATTTTATGTCTCCTCACTAATATTTAAATATAGTTCTAGGCATCCTAGTTATCCGAACAAACACTGGTCACCGGAACAGTAGAACGCACTACCGAACATAGGGGTGTTACAATTCTCCCCCCCTTAAAATAAATTTCATCTCGAAATTTTACTTGGCATCAGTCTCTGAACAGCTGTGGGTGCTGTTTCCTCATGTCCTCTTCACGTTCCCAAGTAGCTTCCTGACCTAAATGATGGTTCCATAGCACTTTCACCAAGGGTATCTATTTGTTCCTTAGCTGCTTCACCACATATGCTAGAATCTCTACGGGTTCTTCTTCATATGAAAGGTCTGGATTTACCACAATCTTTTCAATTGATAGAACATGAGATGGGCCAGATCTGTACCTCCTTAACATGGACACATGGAAGACATTGTGTATCCTTTCTAGCTCTGGAGGTAACGCCAACCGATATGCCAAAGGACCCACTCTTTCTAGAACCTCATATGGTCTGATGAAACGAGGACTCAGTTTCCCCTTTATGCCAAATCTCATAATCCTCTTCCAAGGAGAAACTTTAAGGAATACCTTATCACCCATTGCATTTTCAATATCTCTTCTCTTCAGATCAATATAGGACTTCAGACGGTCTGATGCAGCCTTGAGTTGATCTTTGATCAATCTGATCTTTTCCTTTGTCTGCTAAACAATTTCTAGGCCAATCATCTTTCTTTTACCTACTTCATCCCAACATAGAGGAGTTTTTCACTTCCTGCCATACAAAGCTTCATATGGAGGCATCCCAATGCTTGATTGGTAGCTGTTGTTGTAAGCAAACTCAATCAAAGGCAAATGTATATCCCAACTACCTTCAAACTCAATCACACGCCCATAGCATATCCTCCAATATCTAAATTACCCTCTCAGATTAGCCATCTGTCTGTGGGTGGAATGTCGTGCTGAAGTTCAATCTAGTTCCTAGGGCTCTCTGAAGACTACCCAAGAATCTAGAAGTAAACCTAGGATCTTTGTTTGATACAATCGCTACTGGCACTCTATGCAGTCTTACAATCTCATTTATGTACAATCTGGCCAATCTTTCCAGGCTATAGTCCATCCGGACTGGCAAAAAGTGAGCAGACTTGGTTAGTCTGTCAACTATAACCCATGCTGCATCATGATTATTCTGTGTCCTCGGATGTCCCATCACAAAATCCATAGTTATCCGTTCCCATTTCCACTCTGGTACTAGCAATGGATGTAACAAACCAGCTGGCACTTGATGTTCTGCCTTCACTTGCTAACAAGTTAGCCATTTGGAGACAAAATCAGCTACATCCCTTTTCATACCCATCCACCAGTAATGCTCTTTTAGCCCTCTGTACATTTTAGTTCCACCAGGATGCATAGCAAAAAGAGACTCATGTGCTTCCTTCATAATGATCTGTCTTAAGTTAACATCATTAGGAACACACATTCTACCCTGATGTAGCAATAAACCATCATCTCTCATAGAAAATTCAGGTTTCTTGCCCTACTGGACTTCTTTCAGTAGCTTCTGATATTTTTCATCATTCTGATCAGCCATTCTGATCTAATCAATCAACATTGGCTGTACATGCCATACAACTACCGTCTGTCCCTCATCATCAATCTCCAAACTAGCAAGCTGTGCTTTCAACTCATGTACCATAGACAAAGGAGAAACTCTAAGACTTGCCATAGTCTTGCGACTTAAGGCGTCAGCCACCACATTTGCTTTCCCTGGCTGATAGTCTATTAAGCAATCATAGTCTTTAATCAGTTCTAACCATCTCCTCTGCCTCAAATTCAATTCATTCTGGGTGCCCAGGTACTTCAAGCTCTTGTGATCTGTGTAAATATAACACTTCTCCCCATATAAGTAATGTCTCTAGATTTTCAGAGCAAAAACAATAGCTGCTAGCTCCAAGTCATGTGTTGATTAGTTTCTCTCATGCGGTTTCAGCTGGCATGATGCCTAAGTAATGACATTCTGATCTTGCATCAGTACACAGCCTAACCTATTGTGAGAAGCATTACTATAAACTGTGTATTCTTTACCCGGAATAGGTAAAGTAAGGACTGGAGCTTCAGTCAAACACCTCTTCAACTTATCAAAACTCTGCTGGCATTTATCCATCCACTAAAATTTTACATCTTTTTGAAGCAGCTTGGTCAATGGAGAAGCTAACATAGAAAACCCTTTCACAAACCGGCGATAATATCCAGCTAAACCCAGAAAACTGTAAATTTCTGTGATATTCCTGGGTGGCTTCCAATTAAGGATAGCTTCTACCTTGCTAGAATCTACCTTGATCCCTTCAGCTGACACAACATGTCCCAAGAAAGAGATTTCTTTCAGCCAAAATTTACATTTTGACAATTTGGCATATAGTTGTTTCTCCCTCAAAGTCTGTAGCACAATCCGCAGATGTCTGTCATGCTCCTCTGCATTCCTCGAATATATCAAAATATCATCAACAAACACCACCACAAACTGGTCGAGATATGGTCTGAAGATAGTGTTCATCAGATCCACAAAAGCTGCTAGAGCATTAGTTAACCCGAATGGCATTACTAGAAACTCATAGTGGCCATATCGAGTTATGAAAGTAGTTTTTGGAATACTCTGCTCTTGCACTTTCAACTGATAATAACCAGATCACAAATCAATTTTGGAAAACATAGCTGCACCCTTTAACTGATCAAACAGATCATCAATGCGAGGCAATGGATATCTGTTCTTTATTGTTACCTTATTCAACTGCCAGTAGTCAATACATAAGTGGAGATTGTCATCTTTCTTCTTAACAAACAATACTGGCGCTCTCCAAGGTGACACACTAGGGTGGATGAAACCCTTTTCAAGTAGTTCTTACAGCTGTACCTTCAACTCTTTCAACTTTGCTGGTGCCATTCTATATGGTGTTATGGAGATTGGATCCACACCAGGCATAACATTAATCTCAAATTGCACGTCTCTTTCCGGAGGTAATCCTGGCAATTCATTAGGAAACACATCTGGAAAGTCACATACTGTAGGGATGTCCCTCAATGCTGGGCTCCCCACTTGGGTGTCTACTACATGTGCCAAGTATGTTTCACACCCCTTTCTGATCATTTTTCTAGCTAGTGCAGTTGAAATGATGTTTGATGGCAATAGCTGCCTCTCCCCATGTATTACCACATCACTATACTGAGGGAAACCAAAAGTGACTGTCTTCAGTCTATAGTCAATCATGGCGTGATGCCTGGCTAACCAATCCATGCCCAAGATGATATCATAATCTCTGAAGGGCATTTCAATGAGATCAGACAGAAAAGTATATCCTTGGGTCACCAAAGGACAATCCCTATACATTATATTGACCCTGACCTCTTGTCCTAGCGGACTTGTTACTAGCACCTCAAAGTCCATTTTCACACTCGGAACAGCAATGCAATCAATGATGCTAGTACTGACATAGAAATGGGTAGAACCCGGATCAAATAACACAAACACATCTTGATGAAAAGTTGAGAAGGTACCAGCCACAATATCAGATGTCTCAGCCTCTTTTCTCTGTCTCATTGTGTAGACTCTGACTGGAGCAATGCCTTGCTCTGATTGATTCACTGTGCCTTAGCTGCTTGCTGAACTACCTCTACCCTTGCCTCTACCTCTGCTAAGTGGTTGTGAACCTCTGGTGGCAGGATTCTGAACTGACCCTTCTACAGTAGTAGGAGGTGGCCCAACTCTACGAGCACTAGTGCAGTCTTTAGCAAAGTGTCCTGTGCCTCCGCAGTTATAACAGGCTCCTGTGGCCTTATAACATACCCCACCATGATTTCCACCACAAGTTTCACATTAGCGAGGAGGGTAGGAACTTCTGTTAGTCTGCTGACCAGATGGAGGAGGGCTCTGTCCTAAAAATCTTCCCCTACCAGACTTTTTACCACCTCTATTGTGTCCCCCAAAGTTCTTCATATTTCTAATAGGACCACTGGAACTCTGATCTACTGACTTTCCCTCTTTTTCTTTTTCTGTCTTCTCTGATTTGTTTTTCTCTGGGGCCACTTCTGACTCAATTCTTTCTAATTCCAGTGCTTGAGAAATAAGCTCAGAGAAGTTATTATGTTTGAATCCGACCACTTGTAGTCTGAGACTGGGCTTCAAGCCAGTTTTAAACCTCTTACATGTTCCCCTACTGGTAGAAAGGAGACTTCCTGCATAGTGGCTCAGGTAGGAAAATTCTCTTTCATATTCTGCCACTGTTCTACTTCCCTGTTTTAGACTTAAGAACTTCTGTAACTTCTGGTCCTCATAGGCATCTGGGACATATTTTTGTCTGAACTCCCACAGAAAGTAATCCTAGGTTAGCACTTGAGGTTCCACCAAACTATGGGGAATGATTTTCCACCAGTCATATGCATCTCCTTGTAGTAGTGACACTGAATACTCAAATCTGAGCTCCTCTGTACAGTGTAGTTTCTTGAACACCCTATCCATTCTCTCCATCCATTATTCTGCCTCTAGTGGATCTACTGTCCCCTTAAACTCAGTAGCCCCATATTTCATCAGCTTGTCATATAGCCTAGCTTAAGGTTGTGGTTGTACCACTGGTGTCTGCAGTGGGGCTTGAGTAGGCATGTTACCAGCCATCTGTTGGAACATTGCAGCCATCTGCTGAGCAAACTGAGCAGGAAACTGCGATACTAAGGGGACTGGTGCGGCTGATCCACTCACATTGTGAAGGGCTGGGGCTTCCCCTTGTATCTCAGCCTCTATTGATTGATCGACTGAATGGTCCCTTTCTTCCATAGTCAATTAGAGGATATTACACCTCCTGGACAAATAACACAAGGAGATTTCCTCCCGTCAGTGCATATTTAAAATGTAATGTACTATATGTATCGAACAATGACATTGAGCAGTTGTACTATGAAGAGAAAATATTCAAATTACAGGTCAAAATAAAATTTAAAAACTAGCTCTGATACCACTAAAACATGTCACACCTTACCCCTCCATAAGGCATAACATGATCCCGTAGTATACCTAATGAATTACCAAACTTCGCCTACTGATAACTCATTAAATACGCTACAAGGGATTTTAAATCTTTTCTTATCTCTTTTTACAGTGGTGAGCACTTTTGACAGATGTAAATTTTTTTTTTTATCTGAAGTGAACCATTTAACAAATCTGAAGTATCAATAATTTTTGTAAAATTTTAGCAGAGTGCCATCTGTATTTTGAATAAAATAGTTCTTCAAAAACCTGTAAAAAGCACTACCAATATATCTCTTCAATCCCAAACTCCAATAATAGTTTAACACAATAAATTTCTTAACATTTGTCAACTCAATTCAACAACAATTTTCCAGTGTTTCCAAAAGCTGAGATAAGAGAAATATATCACAATATTTTTACAAGCCAAAATAATTTACAATTTTAATTTATAACTGCTCAAGACCAAGTACAATACATATATACAGAGTACATACATTATAACAAAAACTTCAAAAATATGGTATACTCAATATACCCGGTGAAATCTTAAAATGTAGCACAAGCAGCCTACTCTGCTGCTCTGTCCATCTGTCTACCTGCGACAACAATGAAAAAGCTATCGCTAAGCCAATATCTCAGTGGTGCACAACATTAAGAAAATACAATTTAAAACCATAAACCATAAATCATATGAACTGTGGATACTTAAAATCATAGTTGAATTCAAAAGACAGTGAATGTCATAAAGAATTAAACTCCATTTCACTATATTACAATAAATATCAATAAATCACATACACAGCTTAATCATGTTTCCAAAGTCCAATTCATCCCAAAAGCCGATGGCTAGTGAGGAATAACATAGCTAGCTAGCAATTATATGAGTACTCATCCTATTCGTCCTCAACTGGCACACACCTCAACACTTCAGCCAGAGAGGGAATTCAAAGCCAATTCGTCCCACTAGACAAGCTAGGGAGGAATTCAATGAAATATACATGATAACTATTGTTTCAAATCATTCGCAATATTTTTCAAGCAATAAGTATCCATCAAATTTCCATTCAAACAATTTTCCACAATTTTAAACAATAACATACAAATAGTCATAATTTATTTCAATTGAAAATTCAAAAGAAATAACTGTTGTGCACAAACCTCTGAAGAGTAACCTCTTGGCCCTGACTCAGTGTTTCCTTCCCCTTCCCTTAGTCTTTGCTAACTGAAACACACAATTTAAAATGTTTCAGTACTCATTTAAACTGTCTCTAACAATAAGGTTCAATAATTAATTTATTTTATACTATTGCATTCCTTAGTCAACCTATAATGTTGACCCTTAATGCACTCTAGAATAAATTTTAATATTACCCATATGTCACATTTTATAGTCCTTTAGTGTTGATACATGTTACCAAATTCATTTTCAAGTGTATTGCATTTTATTGTAATTTATCGGATTTCGGTATGCTATTTTGACCTAGCCGGATGACTTAGTTTCCTCGGTTTTCGAGTTCTGGTCCGACTTACAAACTTGTAGGTCTACGTCTTAGTGAACTTTTTCCACAAATTTTAGGTCATTTGGAGTTTACTAGACCAAGTTATGGTCATTTTACTATTGCTGGTCAGATAGCACTAAAATGGCAAACTTAGGTCATTTTTAGGTCATTTCTTGTTCTGGCAGTTTTCATACCCGAATTTGTGCAAGCATTTTGACTTGCTTATGGTCATTTCTGGGTTTTGGTGTCTTCATAAGAGTTGTAGCTCTATGTCTAATCTATCCATGGTAAAAATAGTAGGTCCTTTGGACCTGTTTTGAGTGAGTTATGTCCAAAATACTGACTGCTATCCAAATGGTCAATTTTCAAGTTTGCAAAGTCACTAATCCGGATTTGGTCAATTCTCAAGTCACTTTCTGGACATAATTTAGGTAGGTTTTCTTCATGAAAGTTGGCACATTTTGTGCCTAGTTTCACCTTCAATTGGCCCCATACCAATTGGAGTCATACTTAGGGTTATAGGCTCATTTGCACACTGCCCTTTACATGCCTCTCAAACACCAAATCAAACACATATTTACCAACTACATCTTCACTTCCCCAAACCATTCTGCATTTGGCACTAACCATAACCATTCATTTCTTTATATTATAGGTCAACTTGGATAGAATATAACAACTTCACAATACATCAAATGCACTCATAATTCACAAAGTCCAAACCCAACAATATATGCACATAAACACTTCTAATTATTACACATACTTCTATCATCAAATTACATGCGTTATCACTACTATTCCACATACATATGCTGCCATTTTTTTGTACATTACTTCAACAACATTTCATGAACTTAAACATTACCAATTTTCATTATGAGGCTGCCTAAGTAACACATTCACATCAAACTTCCATTTTCACTTTCCAAGCTCACCATTCAAACTTTATACATGGAAATCAACTTCAATACATATAAGCACTTAATTTAACATCTCAAACTACCATTTACATGCAAAAACAAGCTATACATGATGAACTCCCATGGCTGCTAAAATGGAGCATCAACCTAACTCATCAAAACTTCAACTTTTCTTCCATAAATCAACTCACCACAACCTTAGTTACAATTTTAATGAAACAAGAATTGAAAACAACCACTTACCTCTTTTGGACTTCCTCAAAACTCCACTAAATTCCTTATTTCTTGTTCCCTAAGTGCTGCCCAAGGTGTGGTGGTCAAGTTTAATGAAGAAACCTTGTAAGAACTTTGGCTTGATCATTGAGATGGGAGCATGCAAAACGGGCAGCCATGGATGGGAGCTTGGAGAGGATTTTCGGCTGTTTTGGAAATGAGAGGTTGAAGATGAAGTTTCTACCCACCATTGTGATATTTTAATGTCCACTAACTTAACTTAGTGGAGCACTAAGTTTGGTTAATGATTTAATAATCCAAAGTTTCCAAATTTGCAATTTTACCTCATTTCTTTTACTATTTAAATTATGTACCACCATTTTAATTTTCATGATATTTTCAAAGTTTAATATCATTTATTTTTAATGGACATTTAGGTCAAAAGACAACTTGGGGTATCAAATGACCACAATGCCCCTATTCGGGTTGCATTCCCGATTTTTCGGTAACACCGAGTTTTATCGGTTTCTCGATTTCTCCTTTTTCTTTATACTAATTACTTAATTTTTCTTTGACATTTTTAATATCATTTATACTTCAATAGATGTTTTTTTAAGTCTTAAAAATATTTTCTAGGGTTCCTTGTGGTCCAGGGCTAGTCAACGGTCCACGCTGCAACTTCTCGGTGCGGTCACCCATTGCTACATTTTTCGGCTCGTTTAACTTGGTTACATTTCATTGCTATTATTTTTCCTTTATTTTTCTTGTATTTTCCTTTCTTGTATTTCATTATTTTATGTCTCCTCACTAACATTTCAATGTAGTTCTAGGCATCCTAGTTGTCCGGATAGACACTGGTCATCGAAACAGTAGAACGCACTACCGAACATAGGGGTGTTATAAAACTCCACTTCTCTATCAGGTGGCAAACCCAGCAACTCTTTTGGAAATGCATATGGAAATTCACATACTGTGGGGATCTCCTGCATGCTTGAGCTAGTCTTCCAGGTGTCAACCACATGTGCTAAGAAAGCCTCACAGCCCGTTTTTATCATTCTTCTGGCTGTTGTGACTGATATGATAGTAGAAAGACAACCCGTTCCTTCACCCACAACTGTAATCTCATCCCCATCAGCTGTCTGTAATGAATTCCTCTTCAGCCGACAATCTAGCATTGCCTGGTGACATGATAACCAATCCATACCCAATATCACATCGAACTCATGGAATGGTAGCTCAATGAAGTTAGCTAGGAACTCATAACCCTGTATCCTCAGAGGATAACTCTTGTAGACCTTTTTCACCATGACACTATGGCCTAAAGGGTTTGTGACTTGTATGTCCTCCTCTAACTCTTCTATCTATACCCCTCTATCAACTGGTGGTGTGATACACACATATAAATGTGTGGAACTCGGATCAATCAATACACATACTAATAGATCATGTAGAGAAAAGGTACCTCTAATGACATCAGCTGGCTCTGGCTCATCTCGAGATCTCATAGCATAAGCACGAGGTGCTACTCTAGTCTCCTGCCTCTACACTGTCTCTACAGTAGGCCTCTGTAATGTACCAGTTATATTAGGCCTCATAGGTCTTCTACCCCTCTGTGCTGGCCGGGGTAGGTCTCTCTGTCTGGGGTTGAGTGGTGGGAACACTAGTGTTCTTCTGTGGACAATCCTTCAGGAAGTGATCCGTAGACCCACATCTAAAACATCTACCCGTCAACAATCTGCACTCTCCTCTGTGTGGTCTACCATAATGTACATAAGCAAGTGGTGGGGCTGATCCATGTGCAGCTGCACCAGGTGAACTACCCACTAATGCACCAGATTGTCCTCCTCCTCTCCTTGGAGCAAACTGAGACTTCTGCTTCTTACCCTGACCCTGAGTCTGACCCTAAGACTCCTTGGGCCTCTTACTACCCGTGTCTGCTGAACCAGATTGACCAGATCCAGAACCCTCTTGCGTTGCCTATCCTTTCTGGACTGCTCTTCATTTCTGACTCTTTCCACATCAAGGGCTAATGCTACCAGCAGAGAGAAATCAGTGAAGTGGTGAGATGTCACTATCAACCTGATGTTGTTATTCAATCCGTCTTCAAACCTTCTACACTTATCAGTTTCTGTGGGCATCAACTCCAATGCATATTCGCTGAATCTCATGAATTCCCTCTCATATTCGGAGACCGTAAGCTCCTTTTGTCTCAGTGCCAAGAATTCTCTCCTTCTAGCCTCCAAGTACACATGACTGATGTATTTCTTTTTGAATTCAGCCAGAAAGAACTCCCAAGTAATCTGTGCAGGTTGTACCACCCTTAATACTGTCACCCACCATCTATAAGCATCCTTCTATAGCAGTGACAGAGCACACTCCAATTGCTGCTCTGGGGTGCAGTGCAACTGCTGCAATACTCTCTCTATCCTCTCCAGCCAATACTCTGCTATGGCTGGATCATTATCCCTCTTTCGCAGTCTCTCTAGTGGGGATCTGTGTACAGGTTGTGGCTATTGGGGTGGAGGTGGCTGTGGAGGTGGAGATGGTTGTGGCTGTGGAATGGCTCTAGTGACCTGACGGAGCAGCTGAGTCATCTATTCTAGGAAGGCCTGCTGTGCCCTACCTGCAGTACCCCGAGATGACTCGGCTCTACTGCTTCGCTCCCTACTAAGAGCAGGTGCAGGTGCGTGACTCTCTACCTCCTCCTCTATCGGTTCTAGAGGTCCGTGCTCTGAATGATTGGATCGATGAATAGATCTGCATTAGTGCCACCTCGACTCTACTTAAAAGCCCATGCATATGATGCACTCTATCCATTTCTAACTATCAAGGTCTAGGACAACCTAAACCTTTGTTCTGATACCACTAAATGTGACGCCCCTTGCCCGTCTACTGTACAGCCGAGCAAGAAGTGCCACATTCGGTGCTGGAGTACCCTATCTTGTTTTATCATACCTATTGTCAACTTTTAATATCATTTAAAAACTAGTATTCCATATGTGGACTTTTTTTTATTTAACTTATTTCTGTGGAAACCCGGACAGAGCCTCCTCTGTTTTATTAGCATCTGGCACGTTCCACTAATCACCTGTTAACATGTTCATATTCATTTCACACATTTCCATATCATATTCTCTTTTATCATATCATTCACAACTATTTATAAGATCTCTAAAGAAATATCATCTATTGCATTCATATAGAAATTCATAGATAATAAATTTTAAGTTTGCATTACAAATCTCAAAATGGAATACATCATGCTTTTAGGTACAATGAACAAAAAGTATAAAATCTAGACATACATGGGCCCTACCAAAAAGTAATATAACTGTAGAGGTGACTAGTAAGAACTGGCAGATTTGATCGGTCTCTGTGTGAGCACTACTACTGCTGCTGCTGTGGCTGATTTTCAATACCTACGTGATGAAAAACCAACGCGCTAAGTATAATGCTTAGTAGTGCATAATTTATAATAACAATAATTAAACAATTGAATTAATATTTGTAAATTATAATTTCTGGGTCTTTTACATTTTTATTGCACTTTGGAAACAATTAACATTATCAGGATCTTTTATGATTACTTATTGTATTTTAAGTCTTAATAAATTTTTATCAGTGCCCAAGAAACCTATAACAAATTATAAAAGCTAGATGCACGGGAGTATATTGATTAGATAGCCATATACCTATCTAGTATACATCGGTCATGTTAGGCATGGAGCCTGCGGGCAGGCTTTTAAGCCTGATATAAAAATTAGGCACAATGGCCAACGGGCAGGCATGAGGCCTGTAGAACAATCATATCAGACAGATTTTATCTGTTATTGATTATTCTTATGAACAGTACTGCTATCTGTAGTTCCTAATTGGTATACCAATTTATCCAAACTAAATAAATAAGTCTAGGTATACTATGGGCAATTAAGCATGATTTTAATTATTTTAGTACTATTCACTGTCATTATTTTCTAGTATTGTTTAGTGGTACCATTAATTTCATATTGATAGGACATTAGTCCCAATTTACATATTCATATCATTTTTAATATTTAATTAGCCTTATGAGTATTTTAATTACCATGTATAGCATTTTTCCCATGAACCTTTCTTTAGGTTCATTTTGATGATTTATTTTTATCTAGGAATTTGGCTAGGTTAGGATGTCTATTTGGTCACACTTCCTTCATAACAATTACTCCTCTATGTTTAAACTTGAATTTTAGTTTTTGAATCACTCAATTCAGGGTTATAGAACTCAAGTTATGGTCAAAATACCATAACTGGTCCCTTTTCCTCTAAGCTGTCCAGAATTGACAATACCTGGTCAATAGACTTTGACCAGTCATTTGATCATTTTATGGTTATTTTTAGACTTAGGTTCCTTTATAAGATTTGTTCCTCTATGTCTTAGGGACTCCCAGGTACAATTTCATAATTTTTCAAGCTTGGTGTAGTGAGTTATGGTCAATGTATTGACCTGGACTCTTAATCCTATAAAGGCAATAGTCAAACTTCAGAGCAGTATGTTTGACTCTTTTTTTAGGGTCTTTACACTTAAAATTTAGCAAAGGTGTCTGAATCAAGGTTATAGCCCTAAACATCATCTATCCAGATAATATTGGCACATCTCAAATGGAATTTCCTAGTGGGAGATATGGCCAAATGAACACACGGGTTTCAAATGACATTCTAGGTTCAACTTAACATTTTCCAGATTTCAATTTCTAACTTTGCCTAATATTTTCCCTAGGATGCAAGGGGTTTTGGAGCTTGGTCAAAACATAAAATTGTTGAGCTATATCTTATAAAACTTTTGGCGCTGGGGCTTTTTTGCCAAAACTGGTCAAGCATACCAAAGGAACAGTGTTTTGGTCAATTTCTGGGTTGGCAGTTTTAGTGACCCAACTTGTGCTAACAATTTGACTTGGTTAAAGGCAAAACTGGGTCAAGTGGTCATCATGAAAAGCATAGCCCTATGTCTAAGCTTTCCATTGATTAAATTTTAGGTTATTTGGACCAGTATAGATAGAGTTATGACCAAATGAACACGTACTGTTCATTTGGTCATTTTTGGGTTTTAGTGTTTAGTCATCCAGGTTTGGGCAGAGAATTGGTCATGATTTTGACAAAATTTGGGCATGGAATCTACATGAAAAATGGGCTATTTTGAGTCTAATTTCACCTCCAATTAGCCTCATACCAATTAGAGTCACACATTTTCAGTTATGGTTCAATAAAGGGACTAGACTTATTAAGTCCCAGCCTATAAAAAAACAAACACTCCCAATATCTCAATTCCTTCAACTCCCTTACCTCAATCTGCATGCAATACACTTCTATAGGTAACAATCTCAACTCAATAGGTCAATTTCAAGCATTTACATAAGGTTCTCAATCATTTACATAAACCCTAGTTTTCAAAGTTTTCAAAGTTTTCAATTTGCACAAACACTACACAATCAAACTTCCAAACATTTCAACTCATCACACATTCTCATAAAATCATTTTTCATCACTTAAAAGCAACAAACCTCAAGTTCCATGGCTGTCAAAAATTCAAGGGTTCTTTCCTCAATTTTTTCTTTTTATTTCATGCACATTTTCACTTGATTTAGCATGATATTCATGCTTAAAGAAGAGATTAAAAGTTTAAAGCACTAACCTTTGTGTTGACCCAACTTCTAGCTTTCTAAACTTCAACTTTTCTCCTCTTTATGGGTATCTATAGCTTCCTTAGGGTGTGGGAAGGATTTTTAATGAAGTGAGCTATGGGTTTTGGTCTGTGGAAGCTTGGAAGATCAAGCTTGAAAGCTTGACAAAAATGGTGGAAGGGGGGGGGGGGGGGGAGGATGCAACCGACCAAAGAGAGAGAAGAGGGAGTGGGGAAGAAGATGGTTGGTAGAAATTTGTCTTATGTGCTTTTTTATATTTTTATTTTTGTACTTTAAATTTTAAATTTGTTATAAGCTTTTCTTTTCTTTTCTTTTCTTTTCTTCTTCTTTCTTTTCTAAGTTAATTTATAAAGTTTTAATTCATATTAATTATTTCAATTCTCTCATATTTTAAATTTTTGACACTTAGGTCAAAATTCACCTCTGGGGGTGAAATGACCAAAATACCCTTCATGGTGCATATCGGGTTATTTTTACTATTTTTGTACCAATTAATAAATTCTCTAAATTTTTTTATATTTTCTTTATATTTATTTCTTCAATTTATGCGTCCTCACTATAGTTTAGGTGTAGTTCCAGACATTTTGGCTGTCCGAATAGATATTAGTCGTCAAAATAGTAAAATGTACGGAATACCTATGGTGAGGACGTTACATGAACTATGAGGGGGTTTGATTCTTTCTCAGGATGGCGAGGGGGATATTTAGACAATTTAGGACCATGATCTTAAATATGAGTTTACAACATTTGAAGACAGATGTTTTTTGGTAAGTCCTTAGTCGTTGTTTAGGGCACACGACATAGCTGTGTAAGGTGTAGAAGAACATGCATTAACATGTCACCTGTAGGTGTGTAAGGTGTAGAAGAATATGCATCACCACAGTTTCAAGTGTCAAACTATGAGAGGGTCTGATTCTTCCTCAGGATAGCAAGAGCGATACGTAGGCAGTTTAGGACCGTGGTCCAAAATACAAACCCACAACATTTCAAGAAAGATATTTTTTAGTAAGTCCTTAGAAGTTGTTTAGGGCACATGGCATAGTTGTGTAAGGCATAGAAGAACATGCATCAACATGTCACCTATAAGTGTGTAAGGCATAGAAGAACATACATCACCATAGTTGTAAATATTGAATTACAAGTGGGTTTGATTCTTCCTCATGATAGTGAGAGGGATACATAGGCAGTTTAGGAATTCACATCATTTCAAATCATCTAGTTGTCATTATCGTAAGACCATAGCTTGTCTCACGACGCAGAGTGTATCAACAGAGCAAGATGCACTCGATTTTCACATGACACAATTATGATTGTTATGAGACTGTAGCTAGTCTCATAACATAGAGTTTGTCGACCGAGCAAGATATACTCGATCCTTATAGTCAATGTTTCATAGTTATTAAGAGATTGAGTTTCACTTTGATAAGTGCATAATTTATTAATTTTACTCCCATCACATTTAGTGTTTTTAAAGTGTTTTTATGTTTAATTTAGTTGATTAAGTATAGTTATCTATTAGGCACATGTTTAGAGAGTTATTGAAATAATTGTGTTAAATAGAGAAATTTGACCCTCGCTGTATTTTGTAGGGTTTTGGTGAAGTTCCGGATCAATATAGTGTGGTAGGAAGCATGGAAAGGTCGAAGGATTGAGAAGCATTGTTGATACAAAGTACACGGGCCATGTAACCATAACTAGATACCCGTGTAACATTCTGCTAGAAGAAATCCAGAGAATCGAGGAAGAAACAAAGTACACGGGCCGTGTAACTTGACCCGTGTAAATCTTGGAGAGCAGTGTAACTTTCTGTGCCCATGCGAAACAAGCCCGTTTAGCTCCAGTAGGTTACACGACCCTAGGCCAAATAGTGATACACGGGCCGTGTATCCGTCGACAGTCAGATTCCTGATTTTGCTCCAGTTGCAGTTTTTGACAGAGGCTCTAGAAAAACCCAACCCTAGACCATTTATTATAAATAGAAGAGATAACAGCTGTCTTAGGGTAATTGGAGACGCCTCCAAAATCATTCAGCAGCCTCTCCATTCATCTTTTAGAATTCTTCTTTATTTTTTCTTTATTTTTCTGTAAGCCATGAGTGGCTAAGTTTTTAATTTAGTTCAAGGGATTCAAGTTCTTTTGCTTGAATTGTGAGACCAGGTTGTTAATTTAATTTATGTCTTTTTGAATATCTATTATTTTCTAATTTATTTGTCTTTGATCTATTGAATGATTTGGTAAAAAGACCTATTAGTTGATTGTTTGATGAGATTTCATCTTCATAATCCGTAATTGTTGTATAAGATTGAACATAAGTAGCAATTAGGTTTTATTGATTATGATCCCAGTTTTTGATAATAACCTAAGGAAATAATAGGATGGATTAAATGATTTATGCTTCATAAATTGTTGTTCAGCTTAACTACTTCCTTTTCTTAAAGCAATTATTAATTTGATGAGGATTGCTTAATACCAACTTAGTTAATAATTAGAGTCAATAAGAGTGTTGGGCTCGAATTGATGAGTATAGGAAAGTCAGGGATTTACCTCGCTATTTGGTAAATCTACGTTAAGTATTCAATAAGAGATAATTGTATTTCTTTTGTCTATGATCAAATCAATGCATTGGAATGAGAATTACCTTGGACTAAAGTTTGTTTAAATTGAGATTTTCATATTTACTTCTTGAATTTCTGATTTCTTCTGATTTTGTGTTACAAAACCCCCTCAATCTTTGTCTCTTTCATTTTCCATTACACAAGTGCACGAAGATCCAATAATTCAGTCTCTAGGGTTCGATCTAGATTTACCACTTGCTATAGAAAATGTTTCATTACTGGTAATTTTAGTTAATTTAATTTCTGGAACTTAAGGAATGCTTTGGTATTGATTTCAACTTTTGCCAAACTTTGGGGGGGGGGGGGGGGAGAGGAGAGAGAGGGGGGGTGAGGGGGCAAATTATAGACCCTTATTTTGTGATTTATTATAACTATATGTAGTGAGGCTATGGGGAACCCGATGATGAAAAATTATATGACTGTAAGATGTAATTAGAGGCATGGAGCTGACTTATTAATTCTGTAGCATAATCTTGCCAAAAAAATAATAATATGTTTTTTTAGAAAATTAATTTAATTAAATTTAAATGAAATTTTATTTTGTTTAAATTTAATATGAGTAGTTCTTAAATAGACCTAACTAAGTTTAATTGGGCCCCATTGACTCAAGAAAACCTAATTAGGAATTTTAAATAGAACCCATTTAATTTATTTTCTGAAAATTAAAGTAAGGAGATATCTTTTTCTCTCTTCCTCTCCCATACAAACTCTCTCTCCCACTTAGCCTCACTCTCTTCCTCACTCCCTATTGGTGCCACCCTCTCTCAGTCTCTTCCTATTGGTTGAAACACCTCACCCATATCCTAGTCTCACCTGAATTCCCCAATCCCGGTTGTTTAAATTATCTGAACCATATCACCATATGACTCAAAACCCTACTACACCTCTCTCCCAAAACCCTATAATAATCCTACTGGGGTAGAGAGAAAAAGGGGAAGGAAAAAGAGAAAAAAGGAGGAAAAAAAAGATATTGAGAAAAAAAGAGTGAGAAATATTCAGAGCTATTTAGAGATATTTTAGGGTAATAAAAAATTTAAAGATATTCAAACTCTTTTAGTTCTTTTTTGTTTCTTTTCTTTTCTTTAAAAAGATTTTCTTGCAAGATTTCTTGAAGGTTGATTGTTTTATTTTCTTTTCAAGATCTATGTAATGTAATATTTAATTCTATGTTTTTTGTTTTTAATTTATCTTGCATGTTCATATGGATCATGTAATCATGTTTATTTTGAGGGAATACATAACTCTGCACATATTCAATTTTTTGTCTCTCATGTTTTTACTACTTTTTGTTATTTTCTAAGTCTGTAAAAATTTTTATAAAATTATATTCATATTTTACATGAAAGTCTATTGATTTAGGCTCAAAAATCACTGAAAAAGTTTTTGAATTTTGTAAGTTATGGCTATTTGAGGCTAGGGTTCTTGCAAAACCCAACTTGCGGCATACCCGACTTGTGAAGCCCATATCTCCCTTATTTCTTAATATTGTTGTGCAAATCTGATGTCTAAAATTAAGCTTAGAATCTTATAAATCTTCTAATTGGTTTTGCATTTATATCTATTGTGGTTAATAAGTTGTGAATTTTATAAAAAAAGTAGTGTGATTCTATCACTAGAAAAAGTTACAAATTGTGTAGATCATTTGGTCTATAAATTTTATGATCTTGTATGATGTTTTGGCTGTTATCTGTAATTTCTTCATGATTTTTAGGCATGTCTAACTATTTTTCAAAAATTGGATTTCTTACTACTATCAATCTGTCAGAATTTAGGAATTGTATATTTATGCATGTTCTTATGTGTTCTTGGGTTCCAATTGATATTTTATGTATTTTTCTATGTTCTTTTAACTCAAGAAGTGTTATGAAGTTTTTGGAATATGTTAGAAGACCTAGACCCTTAGGTAGTTGTAATTAGTTAGGAATCTTAACCCTTTAGAAGACTAGAGTTAGAATCCAATATGAATTGTTATTAGTATTTTCTTATTTTCTTTACTTCCTTTATTTTCTTTATGTTTTCTTTATTTTTTTTATTATTACAAATAAAATTGGTAAGTAGTCCTAAGATAAGTAACAAAATGGGCATTTACATGGAGTTAAACAGGAGTAAGCCAGGGATATCATTGCCATATAGAGAAGACCATTTTTAAGGGTAACTTGCCCCAATGACAACTGCAATTACCGACAAGTAAGTAGCCCTAAATTCTTATAATAACCATTGACGTAAAATTGTAGTAATAATAGAATTTTTATTTGGTAAATTAAAATTAACTTTGTTTTTCATTTAAGTAACTTTTTCATGTAATTAATTTAAATAAATACTTGATAAATTAAAATTAATCTTGTTTGTAAATTAAACTAACCTTGGCATATAAAATAAATTTAATTTAATACTTGGCAATTGTAAAATAAATTAGCATGTTAGAAATCTTTATTAGGTTGTGATTGTTTGAGCCTTATATGATATTAGAATAAATTACACATGTATATAATTAATTTAGTTTAATTATCCTTGGGGTAACTTAGTGAAAAATTAATTAATTAGGTTAAATAGAAACTTAGTGTTGTTTAAAATTGAATTTGTTTGTAAATTAAATTCTCAATGATAAATCAATTTTAGTCATCTGGTAAATATCATTTAAATAATTAGCAATCCCATATATAGAAATTACTTGTGCATGAAAATTATTTATAAACAACAACCCTTTTGTGAATTACTTGCATGTGAATGATTACAATTGCATTTTTAGGATAAAGTTTAATTGAGAAATAATAAGCAAGACTTTTAGAAACATTAGTAAAGGACTGACACTCTAACTAACGAGGTTAGACCAGGCGTAAGAGGTGCCTAACACCTTCTGCTTATGTACCCACTATCCCGAACCTAAACATTGAGCTATGATAATGATGGTTGTGAAAACTCTACAAGAAGTAGGTTGCCATCCATGACCTTCAAAAGAAACACTGAATATGTCTTAGTTATTACCTGAGTGGTGACTCCTGTCTATCTATGTCTTTGCGACATAAATCCTTAGTACCGTGGTAGTGTTATGGGAAGACGGTACTTGCCAGTGATTTGATTCTATCAGGATTGTATGAAATACATGTATAGGAAATACTGTCTAAGGAGGTGGTATTTAAGTAAGACCATTGTGACTCCACTATCTTTCCTGGGCATTACCTGGTGCATTTTATATAATTCTGGTGGACGATATTTCATCTCACGCTCTACACTTAGTCTTATTATTCAAGGTGAATTATTTTCCCATACTAGTCATTTTATGTTTTTATATGATGCATTATTTTTTTCCGTTTTAAAATTTAGTCATTAATAAAATGAGTTATATGCATAGAGGTAATTAATTTTAATTTTTACTAATAAATCGTTTGTTTTCCTTAAGAATTTATAAGTGCTTTAGGATTGAGACTAAGAATTGCTCTTTTTAGAACACATCCTTTTAATTGTTATAGGCAAATGCAATTTGAAAGTAATTTCCTTAATAAAAATTTTGACAAAATATAAAACAATTATTAAAGATTATGTCATAAATTTTAATTTTTTAATGTGCTTCACATGTATATTTTATCTAAATTAGTTATCATCCAATTATGAAACTTGCAAGAAATTGCAAATGTGAAGGAGTTTCAAACATTACAATTGTCCAAGCAAAAATCCAAAAGAAGTGGCAAGTGACAATAACAAATAATTGCATTTGCACTCAAAAATACATAAAACTAGATTATACAGGATTTTGAGTGGTGAGCACAGTCAATCCTTTATACTTAGATAATCAAAATGATGGTTGCATAGTTACTTACAATGGAGGAGTTCTTCCTGCAAAAGCTCAATTGGAATTCACCTATGTTTCGGACAGTCCATTTGGGTTGAGAATAATTAGCACCACAATTGCATCTTCTTAAGGGAATAATTTGAAGAGCTTGGGTGCTTTTTATATGTAATAATTGCTTACTACATATAATTATAGTTATAATATGAATAGCACCAAGCTTGGTGAATCTTCAAATGCAAAAGTTTACACATTGTTCATTTGTTCCTATAATCTATCAAATCCTTATATATTTCCATTGCATTAAAAGCCTCGCTCCCTATCCAGTTGGAGCCACGCTTCTCCATCTGCATAACTAAGCCCATATAATTTTTTTCTCAAAATGTTGTAATGTTGGATTTGACTAAAATTTTGTTTTACGCTGGAAAATTATTTGGAAATTTATAATTTAATTTTTGAAGTATCACAAGATTATAATTATAATACATTTATTTTAAATGAAAAATAATTTAATTTTTGATATATGTAATCTTTTAACAAAAATAATTATTCGGTTAAAAGTCATCATTAATGGATTGAAAATTTTAATAGTTTAGTTCAATATATTTCACTATTTATAATGGTTTAGTTTTTAAAATTTTAATATTGATAATAAATTTAGTCCCTTAAATTTGAATTAATTAATTGCTTAAATTAAAGACTGATTCACAATGAATTGTAATTGAATGATTAATTTGAGATTGCCAACATTTGAGATTATGATTTCTTTTTTAAATATTGAAGAAGGAAATTTTATTATCGGCTCGTCGATTGAAAATGTAAAGTAATTTTTTTTAATGAAAGTCAAATGGATTGTAATAATTGCTATGAGCTATTTGTAGATGTGTACGGTACTTAGCTGACTTGTATTATCATGAGGAAATATATATACAGGTATTAGAGAAAAGCCTTAGCTGTTAGTCATATTTGATTAGGATTGCAGAGCCAATCTATATACAACGTTATCTATACTGATAACCCTTATCATTATACAGCGAGAGAAGGACTAAAATTAGGGAGTTGTTTGTGCTTTACACGTAACTATTAAAAAATTTAATATGTAGATAATACATAAATAATTTTTAATTTTAATATATAAAACTAAAATAACATTAAGACTAAAATTGATCTAAGAATGGTATTATAATAATGATTTGCAAGGATAGAAAGAATTATCATTTAAGAAGAAATTAAATTAATTGCTTCGATTAAAAATTAATTCACAATGAATTGTAATTGAATGATTAATTTGAGATTACTAACATTTGAAATTACAATTTCTTTTTTAAATATTGAAGAAGGAAATTTTAATATTGCCTTGTCGATTGAAAATGTAAAGTAATATTTTTTTTTAATGGAAGTCAAATGGATTGTAATAATTGCTATGAGCTATATATACAGGTATTAGAGATAACCCTTAGCTTTTAGTCATATATCTATACTGATAACCCTTATCATTATACAGCGAGAGAAATGCTAAAATTAGAGAGTTATTTGTGCTTTACACGTAACTATAAAAAAATTTAATATATAGATAATACATAAATAATTTTTAATTTTAATATATAAAACTAAAATAAAATTAAGACTAAAATTGATCTAAGAATGGTATTATAATAATGATTTGCAAGGATAGAAAGAATTATCATTTAAGAAGAAATGCTTACTAATTAGCATAATTAATCTTTTTATGGGAAGTGAAGTGTGGCAATATTAAAAAAAATATACCACATGGGAATACCATAAAAAAAAAAGTGCTTTCTTTAGATAGATGAGAATATGATATTTTGAAAATGCCCATATGATATAAAGATAAGATGGTGAACTTGAATAACAAAATTAGTAAAAAGAGTGTCAATATGAACCCATTTTTATCATTTGAAGAAGGTATTAATTTTAAGGTTTCATTTGTTTCATGGAAAGTAATTTGTATATGTAAAATATTTTGCATGGAAAATATTTTCTAATTTTTCATAAAAATATTTTTTATATTTAGTTGTAATATTAAATTAATAATATGTGTTTATATCATATAAGTTTTATCATATTTTAATTCTATTATTAAAATTTAAAAATGAAAAATGACTTAACATGTTCTTAAAAATTACTTAGTTTTTCCTTTAATCCAAAAAATATTTTCTTTTAGCTCTCTGAGTACACCAAACACTAAAAAATAAAAAAATATTTTTTAGAAAAATATTTTTCATAAAACAAATGAAGCCGTAAATCTCTTCATTGCTTACATGAAAGGAAAACAAATTTAATATATTATGATAAATGAATTTATTATTGTATCCTATTAACATTTTTGCATTTAGTACATATCAAAATATGCATCCCAAGCATAGCTGAAGTACCTCACAATGTTGATCATATGTATTCCTATTAAAAAAATAAAAAGAGAGAAAGGTCATCTCAGCACTCAACAATGGGGAAAATCCTACTTTCATGTGCATTATTCTTTCTCAGTCTTATTACTCAAGGTGAATTATTTTCTCATACTAATTATTTTGTTCTTTTATGATGAATTTTTTTATGTTTTTTTTTTCTTTTTCTTTTTTTTTTTATTTAAACATAATCAATCGAGCTCAGGCATCCACCTAAATTTTTGCGTGTCCCCATTTACTAAAATTGAGATTTAAATGGAGAGTGCAACTTCCTACTGTATCACAATTGTTATCCAATCCATGGGACATAAATTTTTAAACTTCACTTTTTTTTTTCCAATAAATCGTTTTTTTTTTTTGTAAAGAATTTATACTTTGTTTTGGATTGAGATAAAGAATTGCTTTTTTAGAACACTACCTTTTAAATGCTATAGGAAAATGCAATTTAAAGTATAATAATAATTTGGTTTATTGACCAGAAAAATCCAAAAATTTTATCCAATTCTTTAATTGCTCATTTTGGATAAAATTTTTCAATATAAAAGTTTTTCATTTAAAATAAGAAATTCATGCAAAGTTTTGAATTTTTTTAACCAATCGACCTATTAATTTTGGCAAAAATATGAAACAAATATTAAAGAGTATATCATATATATTAATTTTTTTATGTGCTTCACATCGATATCATCTAAATTAGTTATCCTCCAATTATTAAACCTGCAGGAAATTGCCTAATAACACGTGAGAGTTGCGAATATTACAATTGGCCAATCTGCAACTGGAGTAAGAATCCACAATAAGCCGCAATGGAATGTGTTAATAACAAATCATTGTATCTGCCCTCAAGAACGGGTAGCATTAGACAGCGAAGGATTTCATGGTGTGGAAGAAATCGACCCGAATATCTTAGCTCTGCCTAAAAATGGTGATGACCATTGCCTTGTGCATAACGGAGGACTGCTCACTGGACTTAACATAGTGACATTTAACTATTCTTAGGATACTCAATTTGAGTTGAAAGCAACTAGCTCCATAGTTGAATATTGTTTTTAAGGGAATAATTTCAAGTGCTTGGATGCTTATCATATAATCGTTCCAAATCTCTGCTTGTAAAAATAAATAAAAAAAAAATAATTGTTTACTACACATTATGGTTGTGATAAGGGTATGAACAACGCCAATCTTGGTAAATCTTGGAATGCAATTTTTAAACATTTTTCATTTGTTCCTATAGTTTATTGCATTAAAAGTCTTGCTCACTATCCAGTTGGAGC
The DNA here is from genome assembly GCF_030052815.1 of Hevea brasiliensis. Classification (NCBI taxonomy): domain Eukaryota; kingdom Viridiplantae; phylum Streptophyta; class Magnoliopsida; order Malpighiales; family Euphorbiaceae; genus Hevea; species Hevea brasiliensis. The sequence continues at coordinate 18,788,241 of NC_079500.1, read as the reverse complement.
CGCCCTATCCATCTGCATAACTAATTAAACCCATCTAATTTTTTTTCAAATTGTTGTAAATTTGTTTTACACTAGAAATTATTAGGTAATTTATAATTTAATTTTCTAAGTATTAAAAAATTCTAAATTAATCTATTTATTTTAATTAAAAATGATTTAATTTTTGATACATGTAACCTGCTAATAATATAGAAATTTCACTTTTTATAACGGTTTATAAACCTTTTAGTACTCAAATAATAATAATAATAATAATAATAATAATAATAATAATAATAATAATAATAATTTAATCCCTAAATTTAGATTGGTTGCTTCGAATAAGGATTCATTAACAAAGAATTTTAATTGAATGTTTATTTTGTAAATAGAAACATATTTCAGAATTAACTTGTTTCACATAAAAATAAAGAGACTAAATTTTATTTTTATAATGTGTCACAAAATAAATTATAAAATATCCAAAATTATTATTTAAACTCCGTCTTCATATATAAAACACATTAAAATATATATATTTTATATGAAATCTATCAAATTGAATCAAATATTAATTTTCAATTAATTTAGTTCCATGAATTGGTTGAGTCTGATTTTGAAAACCATGGAGTTAATAATTAATTGGGTCCACACTGGAGTGAATTACAAATTGATTTAATGCTTATTTTGTCACCTGTACTTAAATTTAAATTACAACAAATAATTAAACCTTTAATAATGTTAATCTTTCAACAAAAATTCATTTTACAATATATTAACATATAAAATTATTATTATTATTATTATTATTATTATTATTATTATTATTATTATTATGAAAGGTTAAGCTTTAAATTTTTAGGGATTTAGAGATATATAAAAGTAAGAAGGAAGAAGGATGGAATAGTGAAATGGACAAAAAAGTATACATAGTTTACTTTAATAACGATAAATTGCTCTTTATTTTGATTGGTTAAAAAATAAATATAGAAATTTATTATTTAAAACATTTTTAATTTGATCGGTTAGATTAGTTTCCTATTTAAATTCAAAATTCATTTTTTTAATAAATATAATTTTATTTATCATTTTTTTAATTAATAATTAAAAAATTTTATTAATTTTTTTAATTAGTCTAGTGACCTATTTAAATGTAAATTCTGTTTTGTTAGGAAATTTAAGTTTTTTTTTTCTATCTGATTACTATAATTAATAATTAAGATAGGGTAAGCTAAATTCATAGAATCTTTATGGAAGACCTACATTCATTGGCTTAAAGTTGAAGATGAAAACCCACATGCTCAATGATGCAGATTTATAGACCAGATTATGCCTCTTTGCCTCAACCCCCTCTGTCTTCTTCTTCTTCTTCTTCTTCTTCTTCTTTTGTAAGCTTGGTCTTTTTTGTTTCAATTTTCAATTGTTACTTCTTGTTGATTATTGTCTCTTTGGGTTACTGATTATTGTAATTTTATGGATGTTGATTAGGTTATCGTTACTTGTTGTTGATCTTTGATTATTGACTATCTATTTGTTGAGAAATGAGAGGAAGAAAAGTTGTGTTTGTTCACTTATTGTCTGTTAAATTTTTTGGCTTTTCTTGAATTCAATTTTGCTTTTGTTGAGTTTTAGGGTTGGGTTTAATTTGTTGCAAAATAGTTTATGGGCATGCCTGAACTAAGTTTGATGAATTAAATCTTTGTGTGTTTTGGTGAAATGGTGAATTGAATCATTGGTTTAAGGAGAAGTGGGGAAGATGTGGTTTCTTGCAATAATGACATTGTTTAATTTTCTGCAAAAATAATAATGTTTAATTTACAATGACAGGATTTTAGACAATGTCAGTTCGCTTTAAATCGAACCGAATTGAATTGAAATTTATTAGCTTGGTTTGATTCAATTATTCCTATATTATCAGTTTAGTTTGGTCTAATTTTTTTTCAAAAAGTTTGATTTTTGATTTTTTTTTATTAGATTTAGTTTGAAATCGAACTGACTATTTGCACATCCCTACTTCCACCATTGCGATGTGATCCAAGCAGAGAACTCTTGAAAGGGGGCAATATAACATACAAAACCTTTCTTAATGAGTTGGGCTCCAACTATGCTGGCCTTCATCAAACTAACTCTTCTTATTAGACAATCTCCTTCCCTCCTTCGGTGCCTCTCATGGACATATCTACCTTTGCAGGAAATGCGACTTCTCCTTCCATAATTCCTGACTTTGAATAAATAAAAGGAGATCGCCCTTGTAAGGCCAGCTCAAATCAAGCGAAACGAGAAATCATAAATTGAGTTGTAAAAGCAACTGACCCACAAATCCAAAAACCAAATCATAATCAAAACGTGTTTGAAGCCATGAACATATAAAAAATGAAAGCCACCTTCTTCTCCTACTTAATTCCTCACCAAACAAAAAAATAAAGTCTCCTTGACTCCTTATTAATTGCCATTACTCATGACAACCTAGAAGCAAAAGCCTAATATTGTAAGTGCAACGGATCTTATACATATAGCCCTTTTATTTTGATGTGTATAAGAAAGCAAAGTTATCTAAGAGCTTTGGTCACTAAATGGCTAAATACCTCAATTAATTAATTATCATGAAAATTTTTTAATATTGCATATGAAGAAAATTAAAACACTAGTGCGTAGAATGAAAATGATAATAGAACCAAAGAAATCCTAAACTATATAGATAATATAACCAAATAGGATTGTTTAAAATAATGTGGTCTAACTTTATTTAAGACTAATCAACTAAACGTATAAAAAATTTAAAAAAAATATAAATCAACTTTAATTAGAGTAAAATATGGTAATTTGATATTATTATAATGAATAACTAAATTTAATTGGCTATTAAAAATCAGTATTTTATGTTAATATTTTATCATATACAACAAATTGAATTATCAATCGTATGATTATATATAACGTGGAATGTACATTACAAAACAAAATTAGTAATTAAAAATTATAAATATTAAAAAATATATAATTATAAACAAATAAAGTATTTATATATAGAGAGTACATATCAATGAATTTTAATTTAATGGCATTTGAATTATTTTCAAAATTGTGAAATCTTAAGTTTGAATTTTAATTAAACTCAATTATATATATATATATATATATATATATATATATATATATATATATATATATATATATATATATATATATATATATATATATATATATAAAAGTAGTGAAAATTCACCTACAAAAGTTAAAGGAAATCAAAATTTTAGCCTAACATAAGCCTACACAATAAATTCATTATATTAAATTCGAAGAGAGTAGTAATTAAATTAAATTTTAATTCAAATTTATATAAATGATCAGATTATTTTATATATCAAAATAACTAGTTAACTAGTTGATTCCAATTTGACTTGAAATTCTAACAATATACACGCTTCAATTTGAGAATTTGAGTTCAATTTGATTCATTAACAATCAATTCTGTAATTAAAAATCTTAATCGAATTCATGGGTTCAATTAACATATGTTTTCACATAAGATTTTTTTTTTTCAAAATCAGTTCCATTTTTTAGAATTTTATACTTAATTACTCATACGATATGATTTTTTTTTTTTAATTTTTATTATTGAATTGCAATTTACATTAGAGGAGTCAATGATATTGTTTTAAATACAACAAAATTAAAAGCTTATTAGTATAATTAGATAATTTTTAAATATTATTTAATCAAAATCATTAATTATTAAGCTTTTGTATTAATTCTATGACAATTTCTTTAAATAAGATAAGATAACGCATGTATTTAAATATTATAATATGTATAGGTTTCGGTTTAATATTTATGGAATAATAAAATATTGGACAAACTATAAAGCTCATGGTGCTACCATGTGTTTAGTATTGGTCAATTCCCTTATGGGGTCTAAGCTCTCATGATGCGCTTCTTAAGTGTTCTTCGATGAAATTAATTAGTATAAGTGAAAGCCAAAGCTGGCCTCTTTGCTTGGAGTGTGTGATTTCCACATGCTTGGGAACCTGTATAAACCATTTCTTCCAAGGGAAATCTTGTCTATGTAAACAAATAAATTAATAAAAATAAGAAGCAATTATATTCAAGAAAAAAAAAATCAATTCCAAGCTTATGTGAAAAGTTGAATAGAAAATCCTAAAAAAGGAATTGAGAATTGCTTTGCTTCTCACTAACTCCCAGTGAAATGTCTAGTTCATATTTAATTGATTACAATCTATTCTTCTATACTAAAAATCAAAAGAAATATATGTGCCAAATTTAAATCGTTATTTTAATATAAAAGAAAAAAATATGATTTGAATGATAATATAATAATTTTAAAAAAGTTATCTTTATAGAAAGAGTATTATTTTTATTTATAAAGAACAAAAAATTTGATATGTATTTTTGAAAATAAATAAATTATTAATTTATATTTAATAACTTAATTTCAAAAGAAGTGAAATTATTTTCTCTTACTAAATTGACCAAAAAACTTTTACTAAGATTAGATTAAAAATAGTAAAAAGGAAAAAAAAAATAAAACTTTTCTAACTTGGCGTAAAAGGAAAAAAATAAAGATGATAGATCACATAATAACTTCTATTTTTACAACTCTAGACACAAACACACACAGAAACACAATATATATATATATATATATATATATATATATATATATATATATATATATATATATATATATATATATATACTAGATTTCTATGGATCTTTTAGGAATGGTATGGGGTGGGTGAGGGTGGGGATCGCGCCCATCCTTGCTCCACAGGAATTTGGAGTCAAAATGGGTATTTTTTCATTGAAGAGTGGGTTTTCCACAATACATTTCTTTTTATTTTTTATTTTTAATTTTTAATTTATTATTATATAAATATAAAATTTATTAAAAAATAAATAAAAATATAAGTTTTAAACATAATTTTAATACAATATTTATATATTTTTTAAAATTACAATGTTTAAATACATAGGAATAAATTATTTTTTGATAAAAATAATAATATAATATTATGTAAGGCTGATTAATCAAATTCAAATTCAAAACAGCTCGAATTAAGTTATTCACGGTCCATTGCCATCCTAGGATTTTCAAAAATTCTCATTAAAATATACAACATTGAATAATTTCTAGGAACTTTTATTCCTTGCAGAAAAACATAAATCATGAATTCCCCTTGTAGCATATATAAATTTTAATTTATCAAATTAAAAAGTTTAACTCTAAATTTATATATATGCTATTATAGCAAATAAAATGCTAACGGATTAACTGAGATTTATAATCTTAGTTGATAATATTCAAAAGATCTAATAGTAGAAAATATTGACAAAACTAATCAGCTATAAATTGATTGACAACCCTTTTTCAGCGTAGTGAAAAATTTTTCTGTTCCATTTATATATTCCTCAATTTTCCAAAATTGGATAGAAATTAAATGTGGATGTTAATTAGAAGGAAATGTTGAATATATATATATATATATATATATATATATATCTAATTTCCCTATATCAAATGCATTTTCTCTCTTCTACCTTCCATGCTTCATATCCCTTTCTATAAATATATAAATGAAGATGCAATTGGATTCAGCTCATGTCCTTATAAAAACCCTTCAATCACTGCAGTTTTCATATTCCCTTCTCTACAATTTTAGTCTTGGTAAATTAATTATCACAAAAATCCAAGTTTGTTTTCAATTTATTTTTCTGTTTCTCTCTATACATACATATATATATATATATATATATATATATATATATATATATATATATATATATAAAATCCAAGTTTGTTTTCAATTTATTTTTCTGTTTCTCTCTATACATACATACATATATATATATATGCATTACTATTTTCTCATTTCCACTGTATTGCAATATGGTTGGGTTGGTGCTGTGGTGTATTCTTCTTTTAATAGGTTGTAATGTATATTATATTCTTTATTTGGTTATTTCAATTGTTATTATAACTCTTTTTTTTTCTCTGTAATGGAAAGCACAGAGAAGAGCAAGTTTTGATATTAATGTTATGCATGTTAAATGAGAAAATCTCACTAAAAAGTTCAATTTAACTCCTTTTATCCTAATCAAGACAATGGGGAATCTGTATGAATAGCCTAATTAACATGAAAAATAATTAGGCTACACTGATAGATTCTTCTTCTTATTCTTATTTAGAACCATAACCATTTTTTAAGGATTTCTTCACAGTTTTTCGTTTCTATTTTTATTCTCCGTTATAAAACTCAAATTAATCCGTAGGGTTAATCTGTTGAGCTGGTGATAAACACATAAACTGGGCCAATTTTCTTATTGAACTGATAAAAAATTGACCCAAAATAATTTAGATGACCCGATGAATGCTTTTTGAAGATAGATACAGACTTAATCCTTACATAATGTATATTCTTTTACTTTGGATATACGTTTCATTTCTCAAAATGAATGAAGGAAGCAATTTTCATTCAAATGTCAATTCAATTTACAACATTAATTGAAGTTTGCGTTTTTTATATTTAGTAAAAAAAACGAACGTTTTTCACTTATAATTTCCTTTATTTTATAGGGTTTAATATCGCTAATGCTTTATCCTACGATTATGCAGCTTCAATTGAGGTAATTATTTCATCTTTGATTTTAATTTTTTTAATTAATTTTACTCTGAAAATAATTCTAATATTAATGAATCAAAATTCATCAATTTATATCTGTAATGTGGCAAAAATAATTATAATTCGTAAAATAAAAAAAAAATTAATATCTGGTTTTCTTTTTTTTTTTTTTTTTTTTTGCTTTTGAAAATAATTATTAGTGTTTAGCAAGTCCTCAAAAACCTCGATATAATGGAGGAGTCATTCAAAACCCAGAGCTTAATGAAGGGTTGAAGGGATGGTCTACGTTTGGAGATGCTAAAATAGAGCACAGAACATTGGGAAACAACAAATTCATTGTAGCTAATTCCAGAGTTCTTCCTCGCGATTGTGTCTCACAGAATCTTAACCTGCAAAAGAACAAAATCTACACTTTCTCTGGTAGGTGTTTGCTCATTTCATGAATTGATTAAAAGTGTATCTACTTATGTTTAATCATAATTAAGCTTTGGTGTTGATTTAATTCAGCGTGGATTCAAGTGAGTAAGGGAAGAATTCCAGTATCAGCTGTTTTCAAGACTCAAACAGGGTACAGACTTGCTGGTTCTATTTTTGCCGAGTCCAATTGCTGGTCCATCCTTAAAGGTGGCTTTACTGTTGATGCTTCAGGCTCTGCTCAACTTTATTTCGTGGCAATGCTTTATACCATTTAAGCATTTTTTTTTAATTATTCGCTATATCATACATAATGAATTTGTGCATATAATTCTAATAAATTTGTATAGAGTAACAACACATCGGTTGACATATGGGTGGTTAGCATCTCATTACAACCCTTCACCAACAAACAATGGATGTCTCATCAAGATCAAGCCATTGAAAAGGTAATTAAATTCACTGAAATCCTTTCTCCATCAATTATTGTTCTCAATCATGACAAACATAAATCAATTGCTACTAATTTATCATTATCAACATAAATCTTGCAGACCTGAAAGACTAAAGGGTAAGAATCCAGGCAGTGGATAGTCAAGGAAAACCCTTCTCTAATGCTAAAATCTCAATAAAACCAAAGAAAGCAAGTTTCCCATTTGGCTGTGCTATAAAAAAATATATATATATCCTCTACAACAACGCCTATCAAAAATGGTTCACTTCCAGGTTCACAGTGACAGTATTTGAGGATGAAATGAAATGAAGTGGTATAGCACAGAACCCTCGCAGGGCAAAGTGGACTACTCAGTCCCTGACGCCATGCTTCAGTTCGCCAAGAAGAACAATGTACTAGTCCGAGGCCACAATGTGTTCTGGGATGATCCCAAGCATCAGCAAGGATGGATCAATTCACTCTCTCCAACCGATCTTTCCAAGGCCACCACTGATAGGATCAACTCTGTCATTTCAAGGTACAGACGGCAAGTCATTTGCTGGGATGTTAATGAAAACCTGCACATCAATTTCTTCGAGAGCAAATTAGGGCAAAATGCTTCTGCAGTTTTCTATAACTTGGCTCAGAAGTTTGATGGAACTTGGACGTTGTTCTTGAACGAATATAATACCATTGAAGATGCCAGAGATGGTGATTCTACACCGGCTAAGTACCTGCAAAAGCTGAGAGATATTAAGGCATTTCCTGGTAATAGAAATTTGAAATTGGGGATTGGACTTGAATCCCATTTCAGTAGTGCTGCTCCAAACCTTGCTTATATGAGGGCTTCCATTGATACACTTGCTGCTACCAATTTCCCCATTTGGCTCACAGAAGTATATGTTCAAAGGGGCCCCTATCAGGTAATAAGATAAATGATCAGATTTTGCTACATATATAAATGATTTGATTTTGCCTTTGCAGTTGCAGGCTAGTTTGCAATTAGAAGGCATACTATGAATGAGTTATGAACGATTTCGGAAAGCTGAACTTGTACATATATTTTTAATGGATTTTATGGGCAGGCACAATACTTGGAGCAGATTCTAAGGGAGGCACACAGTCACCCGAAAGTGGCAGGAATTGTGATCTGGTCAGCCTGGAAACCCCAGGGATGTTACACAATGTGTCTGACTGATAACAATTTCAAGAACTTGTGATAGTTGCTGATTCCATAAAAAATTAACTGAAATTACCAGTAATAAAATACTCTTTTGTTTTCTGAATGCAATAAGTGGTAATCCACGTCGAACTCTAGAGACTGAATTACTAAATTTCGTGCACGTGTGTAACAGGAAAAGGGGGAAGGGGGGTTGTAATACTAAATCAGAAAAAATCAAGTTCAGAAATTAAAAAACTAACTTTCCTATACTTGTCAATTCAAGCCCAGCACTCTTGTTAGACTCTAATTATTAACTGAATTGGTATTAAGCAATGCTTATCAATGTAATAACTGCTTTAGGAACATGAAGTAGTTAAGCTTGAACAATAATTTATAAAGCATAAATTATTTAATTCATTCTATTGTTTCTTTAGGTTATTACTGAAAACTTGGATCATAATCAATAATACCTAATAGCTACTAACATTCAATCTTACATAACAATTACGGGTTATAAAGATGAACTAACAATTAATCATATCAAATAATTAACTAACAGGCCTTTTTAGTAAATCATTCAATAAATTAAAAATAATGAAATTGAGAAACAATAAATATCCAAAAAGACATAATTTAAATTAAGAACCCGGTCTCACAAATCATGCATAGGAACTAGAATCTTTTGAACTGAATTTAGAAACTTAGCCACCCATGTTCATGGCTTACAGAAAAATAAAGTAAAATAATGAAAAAATTTAAAACTGTGAACGTGAATAAAGAATGAAGGTGTGTACCCAGCTGCTTCCAAAGATGATGTTTATACTCAAAAACATAATCTAAAGATAAGAACCGAACTTTGAAAATTTTTAAAAATCAAAAAGACAAATTCTCTGTTCTGTTTTTATGGCCAATTTGCAGCAACTTTCCCTCTGATTCTGTCTCTGACCTCTTCAGGATAGTTATAGCCTTACTTCTCAGCTTTCCAACAAATCCTCATCTGCCCAAATCAAAGCTCTACAGCCCAAGTTATGGGCTAAAAATTGAAATTGATTTTGACAGACGATCCAACCTAAAAATTCGATTTCACTGCCATTTTTAACCACCAAAATAATGTAATCTTGTCTTTAGCCCTTCATAGAAATTGTAGAGGTGGTTCTTAAGGTTAAATTGGGCCTGAGTTTGCTTCATTTGGACATCTAGGACTCCAGATATAAAATAAGTACCAAAACTAGTCGTGACAAGTTAGGTCTGGGCTTTTGTATTAGATTCATAGCTAATTTTGACAACCTTAGAGACTGATTTGGGTTTCGGTCCCTCTCTGTCATTTGTAGTGCTCTGACTTAGCTTTTTAATAAATTAAATAGCATTAGATTTGGAGACCCACAACTTAAAAAATACCTAAAAAATACAGTAAATGTTAAATTAATGAAAATACTAAAAATTTCTCAATTTAACATAATTATTCCAAAAACTATCTAGAAATATGCCTAATTGATAATTATACTTTAATAAACTGAATTAGACATAAAAATATAATAGAAATACTAAATATGATAAAAATAAAAATATTAATTATGCACTTATCAACTTGCCCTGGTAATGTAGTTGACCAGCTGTTGGCTCGACTGATTACTTCCAGTCCTCGGCTGGCAGGACGGATGGAAATGGCTTCTTCGAGGCGTCCCTTTCCCATGGACTTTACTGTGTCAAAATTCATCACCCATCTGCAAAAAATTCTTCTTTGGTTCAAAAGCTTAATGTGGTCTCAAGCACTGGTGCAGCTAACCAAACAGTGCTTATTGGATTTGCCGCCTAAGTTTTTTTTTTTTTGGTTGGAGCCTGAGTCTTTTTTTTTTTTGATAGGCTGAGTTTAATGATTTATAATTATTTAATTTAAATAATGAAATATGATTTTTTTACAAAAATATATTTATATAATCACTTATTGCTATATGGCATTTTAAAGGATAAGTCACCTAACTTCAAAAATTAAGGCATGACATATTAAGAATTAAATTAATATAATAAAATAATATACTAATCAACTTATTCAAATTCTAAAATTAAATATTTTATATCTTTACATTTCATAAAAAAAATTTAAAAATAATTTATAATCAATTAAGAAATAAAAATTAAATTATATATATATATATATATATATATATATATATATATATATATGAAAATGCCTCATAAAAATATATCACCTAGCTTTTTCAAATAACATATTAAAAAACTTAATTAGAAATAATTAAAAAAATAAAATATTTCCACTCTCAGTATGTTAGTCTAGGTTGTTAATTTGTAAAAAAAAAAAGTTAAAATAATTTTTTGGGAAAACTTTTCAACGATATTAGTAAAAAAAATTATATTTCAACTTTTAAAATTTAATTAAGATTTAAAAATAATTTTAATTTTTTTTACTATTTTCTCTTTTATAATAAAATTAAACACACTATTATAATATAGTCAAGTAACATACATTAAAATTTTAAAAAATAAAACAAGTTTTCAGATATATTTTATAATAATTTATTGTTTAATTATGAAAAATATAAATAGCTTTTTTAAATTAAAAAATAATTTTATCATTGATAATTAAACCCAATTTTACATTGGGTCTGTTAAATATTTTAGAAAATAAGAAAGGTATTGAACTTTGAAATTGGCAAACAAACCAAGAACCACCAAGCTACAAGCACTACAATAAATATAATTTTTAACACCGCTTTTCTATTATTATCTAATACATGATGTTAAAATAATAAATAACATCAATATGATATATTTAGGCATATAAAGTAATAAATAATATATATAATATCATGTATAGTAGTGGTATAAATTAATGTAAAAGTATTGTTAAAAACTTTAAATTACAGAGTTTATACACATTATTAGGTATTTATAGATAATTCTTATTAAATAGATGTTTTAAATTTTTAACAACATAGAAAACATGTTATTAAAGCCTAGGATATTTCCTAAAAACTAATTTAAATACATAAAAATCAATAGGATTATTTTCTCTATACAACTCTGATGATTAATTATATAATTTGAACTCGTAATTTTATACAATTTTGAGATAATTTGTAGGGTTGCTTTTGAAAATTTCTTAGCTCTCATGATGTGTTTTTTGAATGTTGTTAGATGAAATAAATTAGGGTAAGTGAAAGCCAAAGCTGCCTGTTTGCTTGGATTGTGTGATTTCCAAAATGCTTGGGAACCTGTATAAACTATTTCTTCCATGGGAAATCTTGTTTTCATATATCTATATATTTATATAAAGCTATGCCAAAGAAAAAGATTCCCATTTCTGTGAGGAGCTATCTCCATCTAGGATTTTTTTTCTCTTTTACGTTGATTTTTTATTTTCTTTTCTCTCTCTCTCTCTCTCTCTCTCTCTCTCTCTCTCTCTCTCTCTCTCTCTCTCTCTGTATTCCTATGGTCTTAGCTAGCCACTAAACAATTCTATAAATATATACTTATTAACATTAATTAACTCAACTGTAACCTAAAAAGCAAATCGAATTAAATGTATTAGGTTTGTTGTTAATCTACGATAATTGTGCCACAAAATCCTTAAATAAAAGAATCCACATTCCTTCGATTCGCATTGATATATATAGATATAACTATCCACTTGGGTATATGAATCACCAAGAGCACCCTCCCACAAACTAGGAATTCCTTTGGTCTTCCTATTGGATTGTGATTTCTATTTGTTGTTTTGGATTCCCATCTCTGTAAGGAGATCTCTCCATTCAAGATAATTTTTTTCCTTACATGCAAAATCTTTATTCCTTTTTTTTTTTATTTTCCTCTCTTTATATTATTATGGATAATAATGCTTGTGTTGTTAGGTCATATCCATTTTGTTGATTGCATTATTGTGTTTTATCAATATGGAGTATTCTTTCCTTGATGAGCTCAATACTACTAGAGATGATTGGATGATAAGGGTGAGGATTTGTAGGATGTGGGAGCCTGTTAATCTCAAAAAGAATAGAGATTTGATCAGTTTGGATATGATTTTTATCGATGAGAAGGTGATTTTCCATTTTTGTTCAAATATATCATTGTTGTGTTTTTTTCTCTTCGTACTATATTTTTATCAATGAGAAGGTGGTTTTTCATTTTTGTTCAAATATATCATTGCTGTGTTTTTTCTTTACAATATTTATTTTTTTTTATTAATGTAGAACTTTTGAAATTATGTTGTTTCATGGCAAGAAAATTTGATGCATGCAACAATTTAGAAAAATCAAGTAAGCAGGTTTAGAAACATGTTAACTGAGGATGTTGATCAAGAAGTCTATTCTTAGCGAGAAGAATTTCAAGGTTGTTGCAAGTGTAGGGTAGTATCAATGAATTTTGAATGAGTACAAGATTATTTTTTTGGTCATAACTTCAATTAGAAAGATTGAGGAAGGGATTACTAAGATCCCAATGCATGGATTTCAATTCATTAGTGCGAAATTGATTGATTTATGGGTTAATGATAATAGAGTTCTATCAAATGTGTTGTCAAGCATATATGTTCGCTATTCATTCTTATTTTCTCAAATGCATTATTTATTATTATTTAATACGTTTTTCTTCCTTTGTCCATGTTATAGATGATCCACCATTGGTGATATTGAGGTTGTTGGAGTGGGTCGAAAAAAGAGAGATATCGAAATTATAACAAATTAGTGAGTTATTTTGTCAATTTATATGATTACCTTTCTATTAAGTTAAAAAAATGAAAAAAATTAGTGCATTATTTGCTATTTTAAATGCATAGGTTAGTGTTCATCATCTTTACTGGTATGATAGAAAAATTACTAAGATATTTGTCCAACTTTATGTCCAGCTCGGTGACAGCAAAGATTACTTTATGGGGAGAATTGGCAGAGTGATGGTTGTGAATCTGCAAGTATACGGGTCATATCAAGTAATAGAGTGATAAGTAAAGTATCATTCTCACGAGAAATTGTGTTTAAGTAATAGATTATGGTTGTTTCGATTATTTAGACTAATGGTAATTTGCAAGAGAATTAAATTAACTAAATGCAGAAATTTAAATAGAAAATAAAGAAAATAAGCAATGGGTAATGCAAATAAAGGTTTAATCTAAGCAAAAATTAACTAAATTAATAATGGGCAAACAAAATCAAAGACTAATTAATACTAAAAATAATTCTAGAGTTGGGGTTTATGAATTAAATCTATTGGGATTTGTCTTGGGTCATCCAATTTTTAAAAGAAAATAGAGTTTGAAGGTGATTGATTCTAAAATCCATTGATATCTTTTTCAAGCAAACCAAAGAGTATTTTAAGAAAACCAAACCTACTTTCATACAATATTTGATTAACTTAAAACCTATTAAGTTTTGTAACCAATCAATGAATCCTCTTAAAACTCTAGTTTATTTCTAAATCCAAGTGATTTCAAGTTTTAATCCTTGATTATCTATAAATGATTTTCACCTTTCGGTCCTTCAATCAAAGGCTAAAAACTAGACCCAATGGGATCCAACATTAGGTAAGTCATAAAGCACACAAGGAAAAGAACCAAAACTCATATTTATATAAATCTACTTAAAACCCAATCCAAATCCACAAATAAAATCAAAACATTATGACCCAACTCTGAAATCTTAGAAAAACTATTCTATCATGATAAAATTTACAAGAGAAAATGATAAAACTAACAAAAGAAACATAAAAATAGACTAAAAATAGAAAAACCCAGGGGAAGGAGAGCCCAAAACTCTGAAAAACTGTAGGTGGACATCACTTGGCAGCAGCTGTCTAGCAGAAATGGTATGCTCCTCCTTCTTATTCTTTTCTTGCATTTCTTTTTGTTGTTCTCCCTTTCTCCTCACTTCTACTTGTGGTAAAAACTAGAAAATGATGCTTTTATTTGGTACCAAAAGTTGCCCTAAAAATGGATAATAGCCAAGGAGTGGATAGGAAATGAGGTGTAAAAATATCCACGTTAGCAAAGCTGTTCACGTTCTGGACAGTCTACTTAGGGTACTTCTTACCCTAAGCAATATCTTCAGCAATTTTCAGCCTCTGCATGCCCTGTCTGCTTAAGGTTAAGTAGACCTTCAGCAAATCTCAGCAGGTTTGGGATAAAATGAGTTTTTCTGCTCATGTTTGACTTCCAGCTTGACCTGAGTTGCACCTTAAGCACTGCCGCTTACCCTAAGCAGGACCCTAAGCAAATCTCAGCAAGTTTGTAGATGAAAACTTGAATGTGTTGGATTTAAGCTATGCTTGACTTGCAACTTGCCCCAGGCTTAAGGTTAAGCAATATGATATACCCTGAGCAACATCATAAGTAAAATCTCAAGCAAATTTCGGCTAACTTAATATTCTAAGGCTTGATTTCTTTAACTTTCCTCCCTGCTTAAGGGGCTCTAAATTTCTTCAAATCACTTCCTAATGCACTCATTGACCTTCAATTTTCCATAAAAACCTATTAAAAATAGCAAAATTACAAAAATCAAATATAAAGTAACTAAAGTTAATAAATAAGCTAAAATAAAGCTAAAAATATAAAATATACTAAAATATAAGAGCAAAATGGATGCAAAACTACCCGAAAATACCTATATGAAATGAGTGCAACACAGAGAGCTTTAATTTCAGCTTCTACAAGAAAAATGTTAGTCCTTCCATTATGATAGCGACTTCTACATCGGGTAGAAAATTTAAAGGTGATTTTATTTTGCTTGGATGCCTTTCACAGATATTTTCGTTTGATTGAAATTTTGGTGTTGTAAAGAAATTTCAAAGTGAAATTTTAATCTTTTGTGTTTGAAATAGGTGAGATTACTTTTTCTACCACAAGTGCTACCAAATCTATGTGAATCTACAAATGGAATGTGTAGCATCTTTCATTTAAAGGTTCTCAAGTATCTCTACTGGTGTCTAAGCTCTTAAGTGCTCTTCTCTGAATAATATTTTTCTTGAGGAAGAGATGTTTGTGAACAAGATGAGCATAAAAGAGCTATTAGAAATTGATTGGGATGCTGATATAACTGTACGTTTGTTATTTTTTATTTCTTTGCCAATGCAGCCATAAGTATTCATGTTGCTAAAGGGTATCTTTTATTTTTCTTCTAGGAATATGTTATTACTATGAGGGCAAAGATTACAGACATAGACAATTTTTTGGCTAGTATTATGTTTCATGCAACTCACATAGTGATGTTGACGGTAGTCTTTTTGATCTAATCCAAACGACAACGTGAACCTGCAATGAGAAAAAGTGATGAAGTGGATGGCCTTCTGGTGGGCCACTCCAATGCTGAAGTCAGTGTTCTTGATCCTTGTAGAGAGAGATTAAAGTATTCTTTTGTAACAGAGAGTAATGGAGATAGTAAGTGTACCTAAGTCTCCTTTCTTATTGGTATTTATGGGCTTTTAAAGGAAATAGCCATTGCTCTGTTTAAGGTGGTGATTGTAGTTGGATATTTATGAATCTTCATGATATCTACTTTTACTGGATTATATGCGAGATTATCGCTCGATCCAAGGAATCCATGTTGTATCTGTTACTGGGTATTTGTTTGGCAAGGGTTTTGTTTGCCATTTTGGGTGAAGCTATTGTTTAGGCGAATAAAACTATTATTTGGTCCTTTTCTTCTTATTCAGCTTATTGAGTCCCTGTTTAGGTTTAACACGTTTGAAAGTACTTCTTGCTTTGACTATTCACACTAGAAATATCTTTGACTTTTTGACTTTATTCTAGGAGGGTGATATCATTAGTCTCCCCACCAGTCTTGTGTACATTTATGTTCGCCTTATTTGCTCATCCTGCTATAAGTGGGACATGACTATTTGCATGATTCATCTATACTGAGGATAGCTATCATGTGCCCTTTAGGTAGGCATTAGCTGTCATTATTTAAATTTTCCTTGGTAAGCGAGAAGGGACAAGTGATGGTTCGATTATTGGAGTTAATTAATTACTCCTTTCCTTTAAAAAACCTTCTTTTCTCTTTCTATTCTTTTACATTTTTCTTTTGGTTTCTTCTTCTCTGAAATTTTCGGCAGTGTGTTTCATCTTTCGTCTTTGATTTGCTTTGAATCACTCTGTTTGTAGGTTTTTTTAAATTGACGTTTGCATATTCTTTCTTTCCTTTCTATTTTTAGCAAGAAAATGAGTGATTTGAGCAACGTTGGTAATTCAAATGCCACTCCCTGATCACCTAGGGTTGTTTATAGTCAGAGTAATTTGAATGCCACTCCCCGATCACCTAGGGTTGTTTATAGTCAGAACTCGAGTACCCTCAAAAATTTTTTTTTTTGTGAGAAAACAATAGAGGTGATGGAGTTTCTAGAGATTATAGGTCCATATGCTAGCAAGTCGATTCCAAATGCTGAAGCAGTTTCATTAGGAGGGAACGTGCCTAGAGGGGTTTCCAAAACTTCATCTTCTCTCACTGGGTGGGGTCTTCTAGAATTTTCCAAGGTCTATGGTATATCTTCTTAGTAGTTTTGTCTCTCGCCACCAAGCAAATGAGCAAGTCGATAGTACGATCTCCATCCTATGCGAATAGCAAGACACAAAGAGCAATTAAAGTTAAGCCTACATTTGCCATTAGACCCTTGGATGTGGAAATTTTGAAATACTATCAAGTGTTTGTGTGTCAAATGCATCCCAACTCATGGAGGCTATTCTCCAGATTCCAAGCTTTGTGCTGGAGGAGGAGATTGCATGCTTCAACCCATATCTTCTCCATATAATTTCAGCTGAACGTGTAGGAGAATGAGGAATATTGGCATTTTCATGCTTGGAAAGGGATGGGATTGTTTGTCAAGCTTCCCTCTTCCTTGAAAAATTGGAAAGAAAAATTTTTCTTTATCGATGATTTAGTAGACGAGCAATGGGGTGGGATTCAGACATCGTAGATTTGTATGGCAGAAAAAAGTTTGGTAAGCTGAGACTGGATGCCAAGGAAAAGGCGATCATGAGGGAGATAAAACTCTTATCCAAGATGATAAAATTTTAATAAAAGTGCTCCTCAAGGCCGAGGCTCTGGTGGGAGTCGATTTATGTGATCGGGGATCCCATGGTGATCGAGCATTATAATAACTTACCTCTTGAGGGTAAAAACCTTAAACTAATTCTCTTAGTTTATTTTACTTATTGAAATTCTTTTCTTTTTACGGATATGGGGAGTCGAGAGAAGAATATCAAATAGCTAATCTGAAAGAAAAAGAAGGTTGCTCGTTTGGTAGATGATGCGTCCCCAGCAGGTTCCAAGAGAGCCAGGGTTGATCCTCCCTCCCCTCCCTAAAATGTTTCACCCTGTGCATTCAGACTTCTCAATCAGAAACACAAAGGGTTGAAGTTTCTCTTCCTCCACCTCCTCCTTTACAAAGGCAATCAGTTGAGCAGGCATTGGTGAGCAAATCAGTTGTGCATAATTTTAAGCCTGCCAATTGGTTTACCAAGAAATATACGCTGTCGATAGATCGTGCTCGGCTGGAGGGGGAACATGATGATGACCTGGCCCTTCATTCATTCTCTTTGCTGATGGAGCAGCTGGCATGTACGCAGGTCCTTAGGGAAAAGAACAAGGCGCTATGAGGTCAACTCAGCTCTCAAGAAGCCGAGATGAATCTATTGGTTGATGCAGCTACTATTTCTGAGAAGCAGGCCAAGGAGTTGGAGGCTGAGCTTCAACAGTTAAAAGGAAATTTTTTTGCTCTTTAGGAGGAGTTGGCTACTACTCGAAAGAGTCACTCGTCTATGTAAGAGAGTTTAAATAAGAAAATTAAAGTTCTAAAGGGTGAGCTTGTCGCAACCAACGATCGATCACGAGATTTATGTGAAGTCTCGTAATGATATAGTCATCGAGTTGTAAAAATGCTACCAAGGAGATGATTTCTCCGGTAGAGGAACTTAGACTAGGGGAAGGGAGGAAAAGATAATGGATCTAGGGGGGTAGAGGTAATGATGTAAGCCCTTTTGCCTAAAAGAGTTGTAAAAAATTTTTTGTTTTTAATATTTGAAGTTGTTTTTATTCATTCTTTTGTATGTTTGAATTCCTATCAATCAAACCCACTAGTCGGGCTGATTTTATAATCATAAAATTATTATTTATTTATTTATTTATAATTCAATCATATAGTTAACTCTAATTGTGCAAATAAAAATGGAACTTAAATAATTGCATTTTAACTCCATTAGAGTTACCGCTACTACATTATCCTAGACATATTATTTTGAGTGAACTATAGTGCAGGCTTTGTAGGTAAATTGTTTAATCATGGTGCGCTTTCCCCAAGGATGGTCTATTTATCCTCACAGATTATTTTAGCCTAGCGGACTATCACCATGGATGGGTTAAGCACCTTGTTTTAGCCTGACAGACTATTGCCGTGGTGGGGTAAACACCCATTGCCATGGTGGGGTAAACACCTTTTTAGCCCGTGGATTATCGCTGGATGGGCCAAGCACCCTTTTTAGCTTGGCGATTATCATCATGGTGGCCTAAGCACCATGTTTTAGCCCGCGTACTATTGTCGTGGATAGGCTAAGCATGCTTGCAAAGATATTGAAAACAAAGTTTACTTTTTATTGATAATATTTCCGAAGGTTACATATATTCTAAGTTCGAGGTAGTATTCTTCCACTGGTTTCTGCTAACTTGTTAGTTTCTGGGTGAGTAACTTTTGAAATTACATAAGGTTCGATCCAATTACATCCTAATTTTCCAACTTTTATTAGTCCTCCTATGACATTGTCCTGTTTAAGCACTAGGTCTCCTACCATAAATGCTCAAGTTTTAACTTTTCTATTATGCATGTTCATCATTTTCTATTTGTACTATGCCATCTGGATGAAAGTCATTCTTTAAGCTCCTCTATTGTATTAAGGTTTAGCCGTAGTTTGTCTTTTTGTGAAGTCTTTTAGGTATTCTTTCAAGTTGATGGAATGTTGATCTCTACTAGTATTATCGCTTTTGATCCATATGCAAGTGAGAATGGTGTTTTGCCTATTGCTATCCTTGGTGTGGTTTGGTAGGCCCATAGGACACTTGGCAAATAGTTTAGCCATACTTCTTTAGCTTCTGCCAACTGCTTCTTAAGTCCATAAAGAATTATTTGGTTCGTGACTTTGGTCATGCCATTGGTTTGAGGGTGGTAAGTGGAAGTAAATCAAAGGTCTATCCCCACTCTGCACATGCTCTTGAATTTTTGCTAGCAAACTATGTACCATTATTTGCTATAATGACTTTGGGAACTCCAAATCTGTAAGATATTTTCTCCGATGAAGGTAATAGCTTAGTCAATTTTTATATGCTGTGATGATTCTGCTTCTAGCCATTTGGTGAAGTGATCGATGGCGATGATGATGAATTTGCTTAATTTTGATGCTTTGGGAAATGGGTCAAGTATGTCTATGCCCCATTAATAGAAGGGCAAGGCCACTAATGGTCAAAGTAACTTTGTTGGTCGCCGAGGGATGTTTCGTGTGCTTGGCATTTCGACATTTCTAGACTAACTCCTTGGCACTTGTACTCATCAGGCCGTAAATATCTTTGCTCAATGCTTTCTTAGCAATCATTCTTGGTCCTTCATGGGCATCATGTAACGGTCGGGCTCCAACCACTAGAGGAATTATCCGCTGGCCTTAAGCCTCACGGTTTTGTCCCATAGGTGGAATGGAAAACTTCCAGAGGTCATCCATCCTAGGATTTCTTTCAAGCGAGCACGCTTAACCCCGAGTTCTTCCAACTCTCCAGGCCATTCCACCAAAAGGCGCCTCTAGTGAGTAGTTCCTCCATTTTATATATCATTACTTTTTGAACCCAAGACCATCTCCGTGCTTTGCTGATGTGGGATTTGCCTAAGGGACCTTTCTCTCCCCCTTTCAGGACTCATAGTCCCTGTTGAGGTTTGCCCCGCCATCGCCTAAGAGGACACGTGAGAGGCTCTGATACCAATTGTAACGGTCGGGCTCGAACCACTTGAGGAATTGTCCACTTTGGCCGTAAGCCTCATAGTTTTGTCCCATAGGTGGAATGGAGAACTTCCCAGGAGGTCACCCATCCTAGGATTTCTCTCAAGCGAGCATGCTTAACCCCGAGTTCTTCCAACTCTCCGTGCCATTCCACCAAAAGGTGCCTCTAGTGAGTAGTTCCCCCTTTTTATATATCATTACTTTTTGAACCCAAGACCATCTTCGTGCTTTGTCGATGTGGGATTTGCCTAAGGGACCTTTACAAATGTAATGGACCGCCACTAGTGATATTGTCCGCTCGGGTCAAGCCCTCACGGTTTTAAAATGCATCACTAAGGGTTACGAATCGCCAACTTATAAACCCAAAGATCTCTCCCATGTTTTGTCGATGTGGGATTTACCTAGGTGTTACAATCCACCCCCTTATGGGACTCAGCGTTCTCGAGGTTTGCCCCACCATCGCTCAAGGTTACATACGAGCGACTGATACCACAAATGTAACGGCCGCCCACTAGTGATATTGTCCGCTCCGGGCCAAGCCCTCACGATTTTAAAATGCGCTACTAGGGATTACGAACCACTAACTTATAAACCCAAAGATCTCTCCGTGTTTTGTCGATGGGATTTGCCTAGGTGTTACACATCACATAATCCTTCATGGATTTCAAGTAGTATTAATAATCTATCTTCTTTTTTGATGCATTTTAACCATGGTTGGATGTAAGATCGTCTGTATAAACATCCATCAGGAATGTTGTATCTTACTGATCTTTGTACAATTATCTTGGCTTTAAGTTGATCCTCCAGGAGCGTACCCTGATCAAGGTAATAGAAGATTGGTGTTATCCATGTTTCCCCAATTTTAATGGGAAGAACTTCTTTTTCTTTGTCAATAGTTGGAAAGGCAATCTCTTCTAATGGGATAGGTTGTGAGAAATGTTGTTCGTCCACTACTGCTACATTGGCCAAACTATCAGCTTTTTTATTTTCTTCCCTCGATATTTGGAGGAGTTTGACATCTCCTCCTTCAGCCTTGATTTGTGTCAACATTTCTTGAATACAGAGTTTATATCTCCCTAATTTTGGATCTCATACTTGGAAATTTCTCGACACTTGATTGATAACTAGTTGTGAATCGCAATAAACATTGATGTTATGGCCTTTTACCTCTTTGATGATTCAGAAGGCCATAAGGATAGCTTCGTATTCTTCTACATTGTTTGTTGCTCGAAAAGTTAGTTTTGCCACATATTTCATCTTCGCTTTGTATGGTCCTTCCATTATTATTTCAATTCCTATGCCAGAAGAGCTTGATGCTTCGTCTGTTCATACGTTCTAGTGTTCTCTGATACTATCTTCCCTTTTAGGTACCGAGGTTGGTTCAGCCACAAAGTTGGGGAGTATCTGTGTCTTTGATGTTGTTCTTGGCACGTACTTAATGTTGTACACTCCTAGGCTAACCGACCAAGTAGCCAATCTGCCGGATGTCTCTGGTCTATGCAAGATCTTTCTGAGTGGGTAATTCATTCAGACCTCTACAGCGTGTGCTTTAAAAGTATGGCTTTAATTTTGTTACTGCTGATAGGACTATATAGGCAAGCTTTTCCAAGATTGGGTAATTGAGTTTTGATCCCTTCAGCACCTGACTAGTGTAATATATAGGTTGTTGCTCGCCTCATTCTTCTCTTACGAGGACCAAACTAATTATTTCCTTTGTAACTATAAGATAAAGATAAAGAACCTCGCTTGGCTTTGGCAAGTTAAGTAATAGGGGTGAAGATAAGAATTGTTTAATTTGTTTGAAAGCTACCTAGCATTCTTCAACCCATTTAAAGTTTCTTCTTATTCTTCATACTCAGAAGTAGGGTAGGCATTTCTTGGTAGAGTAGCTTATGAACCTCCCTAGTGTGGTGATTCATCCATTTAGTCATTGTACTTCCTTTATGTTGTATGGAGGTTGCATATAGAGGATTGCTCAGATCTTCTCTGGACTTGCCTTGATTCCTCACTCAGAAATCATATAGCCGAGGAACTTCCCTGCCTTCACTTCGAACGTGAGTTTGTCTAGATTCAACTTTATCCCGATTTTGTCTAATATGTTAAATGCTTTATCTATGTCATTGGCATGCTCTTCTACTTTCTTAGATTTGATGATCATATCGTCTATGTAAACCTTTACTATTCTTCCTTTTTATTCCTTGAAAATCTGATCTATGAGCACATGATATGTTTCTCTAGTGTTCTTTAATCCAAAAGGCATTGCTTTGTAGCAATACAATCTCGAGTCCGTCAAGAAAGCGATTTTTCCTATGTTCTTCTGGCCCATCCGTATTTGGTGATATCCTAATATCGCATCGACAGCTGAGACTACCGCATGTCCTGCTATTGTGTCTACAAGTTTGTCGATGCTCGGTAATGGTTAATGGTCCTTCAGACATGCTTTGTTGAGGTCTATGTAGTCGACGCACATTCGCCATTTTCCATTTGCCTTTTTTACAAGGATGGCTTTGCTATATAGTTTGGGTATTTGACTTCATGAATTAAACCTGCATCCAATAATTTCTTAATTTCTATTTCAATTACCTGCTGTCATTTTGGTGTGAAGCACCTCTTCTTTTGTTTCTAGATTAACATTCAACCTGTGAGTTATTATTGCTGGATCCACTCCTTTGATGTCCTTCGCCTTCCATGTGAAAGTTGCTATTCTGTTTTTCAATGTTTAGATGACTGCTTCTCGATTTGCTCCACTGAGTGCTGTTTTAAGGCGCACCTTCTTTCCTTCCTCTAGCTCATCTTCTGTTATTAAATCAACTGGTTCTAGTGAGATTTGACTTTTTGTCTTTTCAAGTAATTCAATTGGTAGGATCACTTCTATTTCTACCTCTGATGATTTTTTATAGCATTCCCATGCTGATTGTTGGCTTCCTCGTACTAATGCCATATCTCCTGGGGTTGGTAGCTTCATGTACAGCCACTTCATGCTAATTATTATGTCATTGTAATTAAGGATTGGTCAGCCGAGGATGATGTTGTAGGATAGAGGGATGTCGATCACTGCGAATTCTGCATAAATTTCTTTCTTGTGCCTTTTGTCTCCTAGTATAATGGTAAGATTTATAGTCCCTAAAGCTGAAACTATTTTATCTCCTAAACTAACCAAAGGGTACACAACCTTGGTTAGATTTTCTGTTTGGCATTCAAGCTTCTCGAATACTTCCTTTATGAGGAGATTAACTGAGCTACCTGTGTCAATTAATACTCGTTGGATCAGGTACCTATTGATCTACACAGAAACAACTAAAGGATCAATATGAGGTTGATGTACCTCATTGTCTCTCAGTTCTATGGAGATAACTCGACTTGATTGATTCCTGTCCACGGAGAGGATTGCTCAGCTGCCACTTGGTTCGGCTGGCCTTTTATTGCTCATTTTGCCCGTGTTTGGTCCTCCAGCTATTATGTTGATCACTCTAATCGGTCTTTTGTTTTTGTCTAAAATGATGTTTTTACTTTCAAGGGCAGGTGTTCTTCTTTCGCCTTCATCGTCTCTAGTGAATTTTCTTAGTCAATCGATTCTAATGAGTCGTTCTATTTCATCTTTGAGTTGCTTGCATTCATCGATTGTGTGGCCATGATCTTCATGAAACCTATAAAATTTTTCCTTATCTCTTCTATTGGTAGTATTTGATTCAATTTCCTCGGCTATTTGACTTGTTCTTTATTTTTCTATATCCATATAAGTATTCAGATCCGGCTCATTCAAAGGAGTATAATTGTGGTATCTTGTTCTATTTCGCTCTTCACTTCTATTTGGATGGTAAGGTTGACCCGAACTATAGTTCCTTCTATTCTCGCGATTCTGCTAGACCTTCTTTCTTCCGTGAGGGCTTATCGCCATCATCTAGTCTAATATACTGGGCCCTCTACATTACGTAATAATCTATTGTAGGGTTTTTAATGAGTGAGTCCAAAATTTTATGTTTCTTATTTCTTTTTAAACCCTCACATGCTATCTTGTGCTTCAAGTTCGCTACTTATATCGCTTCGATGTTGAAATGAGCAATATAGTCTCTCAATGATTCTCCCTCATATATATACATATATATATATATATATATATATATATATATATATATTAATTTTTGAAGATCAGAAGAAAGCTTTTTAGGAAGTATGGAAGAGACAAACTTATTCTTAAATTCGGTGGGAAGATGATAAAAATTTTAGATCCATTCGGCTTGAAGCGTTGGTACCATTTTTGTGCCAAGCTGGTTAGTGTTGTTGGGAAAACTTTGCATAGGTGATAATCATTGACGCTTTAAAGCATCATGGTTGTTTAAAAGTTTGCTACCGCTCCTTAGATCTCATTGTGCCATCATATTTATCGAGGGTGGGTAACTTGAATTTGGATGGGAACTATTCGCTAGGATTGGTCCGATAGCAAAGATTCATCTCCCAAGCCGATTTCTTCTTCATGGATTTGCTTTTGGTATTTCTATATTGCTTTTTCTAATCCCTAGTTAATCGTGGGCATTGCAATTTGTTTGTCTATTCCTCTAGTTCGCCACTTAGTATCGACCACTCTTTTTTCTTGATTTGTTATTTGTTGACTGGGTGACTTCCTGTGTTTTGTTTGATAGTTTTACAACCACCGTAAGTGCACGGATCGCTAACAAGTAATAAAGTGATGAGTAGAATATCGTTCCCACAAGGACCGTGTTGAGTACCAAACTATAGTGATTTTAATTATCTAGAAGATTGAATTGTAGAGAAATAATAATTAGATCTAAATTAAAAGAAATAAAATCTAAATAATTAACTAAACTAAAATACAACTGGACAAAGGCATTCTAGAGCTAGGGGTTCACACTTCAATCAATTATAGAATCAATTTGATTCATTCAATAAATGGGAGATTATTACTTTGATAGAAATTAATCCTAAGTTATCTTAAGTCCTCTCTCAAGGCACTCAAGGTGTATTTTAAGTAACCTAAACCCTACTTTCATGGTGATTCAATTAATTAAAACTCTTTAAGATCCTTGATTAATTTTGGAACTCCACAAAGGTCATCAGCCTATCTCTAAGTCAGATTTCATAGGTTCAAAATCCTGATTTTTTAATATTAACCTTCACCTTTCAGTTCTTTAATTAATATTTGTAATCAATACTAAGTGAGTACCAACACATAGCATGCATTAAGATCACAAGAGATTGAATCAAAGAATAAAATACCCAATGTATTAAATAAAATCAAACTAGATCCATAATGAAATTGAGAGTCCTACACCCTAACCCTAGAATAAAGAGCCTACTCACCCATGGTGAGTTTTACAATCAAGATTATAAAAAGATAAAGAGAAGACATGAGAAGAAAATAGAGGGAAAGAACACAGAAGGAGAATTGCAGCCTTGGACTTTTGGAACTTCTGCTGAAAATCCCTTCTAGCAATCTTGCAGATCTTATTTCTCCCTTGCCTCCCTTGAGATTGATGTGCCTCCTTGAATGCAAAAATTGGCTCAATGTAAACTCTCCCTTTTCCTCAATTCTTGACTTGTTATATTTATATCTGGTGTAAAAACCCTAATTTCAGAGTCTTAAAAGCATTAGGAGTCTATCCAGATCGAGTTGAAAGTAAGAAAAGTCGTATCATAATTGCTGTCAAGGGACTTTACACGTGTCGTGTAGTGATACATGCCCTGTGTAAATTTCTGCCACATCGTTTTTCAAGTTTTCTTCAGTTTAGAGAGTTACACGGGGTCCAAGAAGTTATACAGGGCAGGTTATGTGGCCTGTGTACTGCTTCTGGCCTTATATTCTTCACGTTTTGACCTCCAGATCTCTTTCAAACTCATCTTTGATTCTAAAACCACATAAAACACCTAATAAAATATAAAAATCAATGAATTGAGTTGGATTAACATGTTTTCTAAAATAATAATGAAAATATATAAAAATAAACATAAAAGGATACTAAATGCTAACAAAATGCAATGTATGTTAACCTTAAATGTCTATATAATTTGATGTAATCAAATACCCTCCAAATTTGAACCTTTTCTTGTCCTCAAGAAAAATAAAACTTTATAAAAACTCATTGGGGTACTTAGAAACATTAAAAAAAAAAAAAAAAAAAAAAAAAAAAAAAAAAAATTAACTTGCACATAATTGGACACTCTTCAACCTTCATACAAATTCCCACTTTCAAGGCATAAAGACCTCAACAGCTACCTGCTTAGAGCTTCACCCCCTTCATGGTGCTTTAACTAATTATTCCTCTATGCATGGCCATTAATAAGTCACAAATAACCTATTTTATTAAGATAGACTTGAGAAACACTTACTCCCCCAAATTTGCCTCTATTATGGATAATTGTGATGAAGTGACTCAATTCTAACTCCATAGGCATATCTCAATTTTCTATCTCCACTAATGTAGCATACACTTTTCAAAAGATCAAAAGGTCATTAAAGGTTGTAATGGGGCTAAAGGGATAATGACTTGATTGCCAATGAAAGGTTTTTAGGGAATACAAATATGAGGATAGCATGTATGCATAAAATATCAACTATACTAAGTCTATTCTACTGATTTTGAATGGAGAGGAGGGGCTTTTGGTTTTTTATAGTGCCAAGCATGCTTCCATGATACTTATCTTGGGACTTCTTTTTCTTCTTCCTTTTTTTTTTTTAATTTTATTTATGTCCCTTTTGTTCTCTCCCCCAAACTCATTGCTTTTGTTGGGTTGGAAAGACAAATTTTTCTTTGATTTTAATTACACACTTGCACTCTTTCTTGAGTTTTACATCCTTTCTCCTTTTTTCTTTGTTGCACTTAATATACTTTTTACTTATTCATTTAGCCTCCTCAAAAGGGTAGGATAGGTGTTTAGGCTAGGGGCTAGGTAAATAATATGGGTAAGCAATAAATTCTAAGGGATAGATATAGGTTTCAAATTGGCTATAAAGGATATATATTTTAATTAAGGGTGGCTAAGATTTAGTAAGGTTATATCAAAGAATGCCTTAATCATCTCTTCATTAAGCATATGCTAGGATTTCGCCTCGATAGGTCCAAGAGACATGTTCTAGAGTTGGTGAGGCATTTTTAGGTTTGCTTGTATCTCAAAAATTTTCTCCCAATTTTGCAAGTTCAATGTGACAAATTAATGGCTATGAAGGGATTTAACTAGTTTAACTCCACTTAGGTGATTTAGCTTTTCACAAACAACATATTGAAGCCTTTTTACCTATCCAGTTACATTCATTCCTCTTTCCCAGAGAGTCTAATCATTAGCTCATCAAGGTTTTAGTTATAATTCTAAGTTCAAAGCCTTTTCAAAAAGTTCAAAATTTGTAAAAAATTTTTGGATTTTTCATAAACAAATATAATATAGACTTAATAAGGTGATGCAGAATGAAATATAATATATGAATGCAATGCATGAAATGCTGAACTCCCAAACTCAAATTTGACATTGTCCTCAATGTCATCAAGATATCATAATCTGGTCAAGAGCAACATTATAAATGTAATAATAGGGAAAAGCTAATGGATATGGAATACTCCCCCTTGAAGCGTGCCTTCCCTTGAAGATTTGTATGATTGTTCCCCATTGCTCCTTCAAGTGCTTCTTGAAACTATAAAGAGAATAATCATCAAAAACAAGTTTGGAAGGGTAATAAAACAAAACAAATAAACAAATGCAAATATTAAATTTAAAACTTGGGTTGCCTCCCAAGAAGAGCTAATTTAAGTTCTTTAGCTTGACCCCTTTTAGAATTGCTGATCAAAAAGCGGTTTTCGCCCATAGTAGTTTTCATGTAACACCACATATGGGTCTTGATTTGTGGTACCCTCAAGATTGGCAAGATTTGGAATAAGATTGAACATAGCACGAACAACACATTGTTTAGAGTTATCTGCTTGGGAAGAGGACTACTTTAGTTCATGGAGGACATATGATGATGTAGGAGGTGTCCATGATCGAAAAGGGCCTTCTGGTGGTGTGTGTGTAAGCATCATTAATGAACTTAAATTGATAGTCTCATCAATTTCTTCATCCACCACCTTTATCTCTGATTTATCTTCATGGAAACACTCTTCCAATGATCCCCCAACTATAAAGGAGCTATTTCCTTTAACTCTAGGTTTCACTTTTTCTTTAAGTAACTCCTATTCTTGTGGGAATTCTATTGGTAAGTCATCTTCATAGGAATTTTGTTCTTGAAGTTCAACTTCTTTTATAGGTTCAAATTCCCATGAAGCTTCTTCATTTTCCCAACCTTGTTCATTTAATTTCTCTTTATAAAGTGACAGTTCATTGTTCACCATTAGTTTATCAAAATTTTCCAATGGAGTTATCGCTCTTCAAGTCCCACTCTATTATCTAATTATAGCTTGAATGGTTGGTATGTAATATTAGGTTGATAGGTGTCCAAGGGTATTGGTGACTCCAACCCGCAGTTGAAGGATCCCAATGCTAATGGTAATCAAAATTTCCCATGTCATTCAACAAGTGAATGGCATCCTCATGGTTTCTTTGAAGAACATAATCACCTAGAGTGCTAGCTCCATAATCTACCCAATTCATTGTTGCTTCATTCAAACCATTGTAGAAATTAAAAGTGAGTTCATAATTTGAAAGACTATGATTAGTGAATTTTTCTACCAATTCATTGAATCTTCTCCAAGCATTGTAAAATGGTTCATTGTGTTATTGAATAAAACTTGTGAAGACTTGTTGATGAAACATCTCAATTTACCTCACAAGAAAAAAAAGTAAAAAAAATAAAATAAAATAAAATAAAATTAGATAAGAAACAAATTATAAAAGAAATAAGAATGTCTAGATTAATCAAATCACTAATCATTTGATATCAAGCAATCGTCCCCTGAATGGTGCTAAAAACTTGTTTGCTAATTTTACAACCCCTCAAGTGCAATGATTGCTAACAAATAATAAAGTGATGAGTAGAATATCATTCCCACGAGGACCGTGTTGAGTACCAAACTATAGTGATTTTAATTATCCGACGATCGAATTATAGAGAAATAATAATTAGATCTAAAGTAAAAGAAATAAAATCTAAATAATTAACTAAACTAAAATACAAATGGATAAAGGCATTCTAGAGCTAGGGGTTCACACTTCAATCAATTATAGAATCAATCTAATTTATTCAATAAATGGGAGATTATTGCTTTGATGGAAATTAATCCTAAGTTATCTTAAGTCCTCTCTCAAAGCACTCAAGGTGTATTTTAAGTAACCTAAACCCTACTTTCGTGGTGATTAAATTAATTAAAACCCTTTAAGATCCTTGATTAATTTTGAAACTCCAACAAAGGTCATCAGCCTATCTTTAGGTCAGATTTCCTAGGTTCAAAATCCTGATTTTCTAATATTAACCTTCACATTTCAGTCCTTCAATTAATATCTATAATCAATAATAAGTAGATACCAACACATAACATGCATTAAGATCACAAGAGATTGAATCAAAGAATAAAATACCTAATATATTAAATAAAATCAAACCAGATCCATAATGAAATTGAGAGTCTTACACCCAAACCCTAGAATAAAGAGCCTACTCACCCATGGTGAGTTTTACAATCAAGATTATAAAAAGATAAAGAGAAGACACGAGAAGAAAATAAAGTGAAAGAACCCAGAAGGAGAATTGCAGTCTTGGACTTTTGGAACTTCGGCTGAAAATCCCTTTTAGCAATCTCACATATCTTATTTCTCCCTTGCCTCCATTGAGGTTTATCTGCCTCCTTGAATGCAAAAATTGGCTCAATGTAAATTCTCCCTTTTCCTCAATTCCTGACTTTTTATATTTATATCTGGTGTAAAAACCCTAATTTTAGAGTCCTAAAAGTATTACGAGTCCATCCGGGTCGAGTTTAAAGTAAGAAAAGTCATATTATAATTATTGTCAGGGGACTTTACACGGGCCGTGTAGTGATACACACCCCGTGTAAATTTCTGCCACTTCATTTTTTAAGTTTTCTTCACCCGAGAGTTACACGGGGTCCAAGAAGTTACACGGGGTAGGTTACATGGCTCGTGTACTGCTTTTGGCCCTGTATTCTTCACATTTTGACCTCCAAATCTCTTTCAAAGTCATCTTTGATTCTAAAACCACATAAAAACACTTGATAAAATATAAAAATTAATGAATTGAGTTGGATTAACATGTTTTCTAAAATAATAATGAAAATGTATAAAAATAAACATAAAAGGATACTAAATGCTAACGAAATGCAATGCATGTTAACCTTAAATGTCTATATAATTTGATGTAATCAGTTTTTCATTCTGTTCTGGATTGGTCTGCTTCCATAATTCTTCTTATTTCTAGGATAGATGTTCTTGGTGAGGCACTGGTCCTTGGGATCAGACTTTGGAGGAATGAAATCTGGGACTATATCTCCTGGATGCATTAGAAAATATGCGTGATGCACCTTACCCGCTTCATCAGATAGCCGAGCAAGAAGTGTCACATTCGGTGCCGGAGCACCCTATCTTGTCTTATCATGTCTATTGTAAACTTTTAATATCCTTTAAAAGTTATATTCTAAATGTGGAATTTTTTTTTTTAACTTGTTTCTGTGGAGACCCGGGCAGAGCCTCCTTTGTTTTGTTAGCATGTGGCAGGGTCCACTAATCACCTGTCTACATATTCATATCCCTTTCACACATTTTCATATCATATTTTATTGTATCATTACCTTCACAATTATTTATGAGATCTCAAAAAATATCATCTATTGCATTCATGTAGAAATTCATAGATAATAAATTACAAGTTTACATTTTAATCTCAAAGTTTAATTACAAGTCCAAAATAAAATACATCATGACTAGACATAATGAACCAAAATGCTAGTCTATACATGGGCCTACCAAAATATAAAAGACTGATGAGGTGACTCTGGTCAGTGGCCGATCTGGTCAGAGCTCTGTCAGGGCTCTACTGGTGGCAGCAGGGGCTGATCTCTAGTACCTACGCGATGGAAAACCAATGCGCTAAGCATAACGCTTAGTGGTGCATAATTTATTATAACAATAATTTAACAATTGAAATAATAATTGCAATTCATAATTTCTGGGTCATTTACATTTTTATTATACTTTGGAAACAATTAAAATTATTGGGATTTTTTCTGTTTACTTGTTGTATATTCAGTATTAATTAATCATTATCAATGCCCAAGAAACCTATAATAAATTATAAAAGCTGGATGCACAGATGTATACTGGTTAGATAGTCATATGTCTATTCAGTATACGCCCTGTCGTATTACGAGGCCAGCTGTTTGGCATGAAACCCATTGTCGGGCTTGTAAAGCCAGAAATAAAGTAGGCACAATGGCCAATAAGTAGGCATATAGCTTGTAGAACAATCATACCGCATATATAGTGTCAATTCATGATTTTCTCGTTAGGCAGTACTTCTATCTCTAGTCCTTAATTGGTATACCAATTTATCCAAACTAAATAAATAAGTCTAGGTATACTATGGGCAATTAAATATTTTTAATTATTTTAGCACTATTCACTGTTACTATTTTCTGGTACTGTTCAGTGGTACCATTAATTTCATATTAATAGAACATTAGTCCCAATTTACATATTCATATCACTTTTAATATTTAATTAGCTTTATGAGTATTTTAATTACCATGTATAGCATTTTTCCCATGAACCTTTCTTTAGGTTCATTTTGATGTATTATCTTTATCTAGGGATTTAGCTAGGTTATGATGTCTATTTGGTCACACTTCCTTCATAAAAATTTCTCCTCTATGTTTAAACTTTAATTTCAGTTTTTGAATTACTCAATTTGGGGTTATAGAACTCAAGTTATGGTCAAAATACCATAACTGGTCCATTTGCCTCTAAGCTGTCCAGAATTAGCGATTCCTAGTAAATAAACTTTGACTAGTCATATGATCATTTTATGGTCATTTTTAGACTTAGCTTCCTTCATAAGATTTGTTCCTCTATGTCTTAGGCACTCCCAGGTACAATTTCATAATTTTTAAAGCTTGACATAGTGAGTTATGGTCAATGTATTGACCTGGACTCTTAATCCTATAAAGGCAAAAGTCAAACTTCAGGGCAGTATGTTTGACCCTCTTTGTAGGGTCTTTACACTTAGAATTTGGCAAAGATGTCTGAATCAATGTTGTAGCCCTAAGTATCATGTTTCCATATCATATTGGCACATCTCAAATGGAATTTCCTATTGGGAGTTATGGCCAAATTAACATACGGGTATCAAATGGCATTATGGGTTCAATTTAACATTTCCATATTTCAATTCCTAATTTTGGCTAATATTTTCCCTAGGATGCAATGGTTTCTGGAGCTTGGTCAAAACATAAAAATTGTTGAGGTATGTCTTATAAAATGTTTGGCACTAGTTTCACTCAATTTGCAACTTTGGAGACCAAGTTATGGCATTTTTACCAAAACTGGTTAAGCATACTAAAGGAATAGTGTTTTGGTCAATTTCTAGGTTGGCTGTTTTAGTGACCCAACTTGTGCTAACAATTTGACTTGGTTAATGGCAAAACTGGGTCAAGTGGTCTTCATGAAAAGTGTAGCCCTATGTCTAAGCATTCCATTGATGTAAATTTTAGGTCATTTGGACCAGTATAGAGAGAGTTATGACCAAATGAACTCGTATTGTTCATTTGGTTATTTTCTGGGTTTCAGTGTTTGGTCATCCGGGTTTTGGTAGAGAATTGGTCATGATTTTGATAAAATTTGAGCAGGGTTCCTTCTTGAAAAATGAAGGTTTGGATGTCCCAAATCACTTCCAGTTGGCCTCATACCAATTGGGGCAACCCAAAGGGAGATATGTCAATAAAAAACTACTGGATTCAATAATAACACAGCCTGCAGAAAATTCACACTCCCAATTTCAATCTCCTCCTTCTTCCAAACTCCAAATAAGCATATATGGCACTTCTATAAGCATCAATCTCAACTCAATTAGGTCAAATTCATGCATTTACACAAGATTCTCAATCATTTACACAAACCCTAATTTCCAAAGTTTCAAATTTACACAAACCCTACACAATCAACTCCCATCATTTTAACTCATCACACATTCTCATGGAACCATTTTTTCATTACTTAAAACAACAAACTTCAAGTTCCATGGCTACCAAAAATCAAGGGTTCTTTCTTTTAAATTTTCTTTTCAATTTCATGCAAATTTTCACTTGATTTAGCATGACATTCATGCTTAAACAGGAGATTAAAAGTTTAAAGCACTAATCTTTTTGGGTGTCTTGCTAAACTTCAATTTTCTTTTTTTTTTTTTTGATATTTATAGCTTTCTTAGGGTGTGGGAGTATTTTTTGTGAAGTGGGCTATGGGTTTTGGGTGGATTAAGCTTGAGAAATCAAGCTTGGAAGCTTGATAACAATGGAGGGAAATGGGAGCAAAGGTGCCAGCCAAGAAAGAGAAGAGGGAGGGAGGAAGAAGATGGAAGTGGTTGGGTTTTGTCTTGTAGTGTCTTACATATTTTTATTTTTGTACTTTAATTAATTTTTTTAAAATTTCCATAAGTTTTCTTTTCCTTTCTTTTCTTTTCTTTTCTCATTTTTCCTAATTTATATTCATAAATTTAATTTATGTTAATTCTTTTATTCTCTAAATTTTAAATTTTTTTTTCTCTAAATTTTTCCTATATTTTCTTAACATTTATTTCTTTAATTTATGCATTCTCACTATAGTTTGGGTGTAGTTTCAGACATTCTGACTGTCCGAACAGACATTAGTTGTTGGAATAGTAAAATGTACAGACTACCTATGGTAAGAGCATTACAATATGATCTGGTGCCATTCCTTGAAAGAGGATTTGCTGATCTGTAGCCATGTTGTGCGATGGATTCACATCGGACGAGATGTTGGGTGTGGCCATATTTTGGACCAAGGACAATACTAGGAGGTCTCCTTTCAATGTGGGGGTGGCAAAAATGATGCCTTTGTTTGGGGTCCTTGAATCTATAGCCATCAAAGAGGAAAACAAAAAATTGTAAGAATGATTAGGTCTAAGAACTTTTAAAGGCTACTGGAAGTGAAAAGGAGAGAATGTCAAAAAAAGAGGTGTTTTTAGATGCAAATATTTCAGCTGGTGATTTGGGATTTCTCACAGACGGTGCCACTAATGCTGTCGATAGTCTTTTTGATCTGACCTAGACGACAACATGGACCTGCAGTGAGAAAAAGTGATGAGATGGATGGCCTTCTAGTGGGCCACTTCGATGCTCAAGTTAGTGTTTTTGATCCTTTCACAGAGAGATTAAAGTATTCTTTTGTAATAGAGAGTAATGGAGATAGTAAGCATACCTAAGTCTCCTTTTTGGTTGGTATTTATCGACTTTTAAAGGAAATAGTCGTTGCTCTATTTAAGGCAGTGATTGTGGTTGGATATTTATGGATCTCTATGATATCTGCTTTTACTGGATTATATGAAAGATTATCGCTTGGTCCAAGGAATCCGTGTTGTATCCATTACTGAGTGTTAGCTTAGTAAGGGTTTTGTTCGCCGTTTTGGGTGAACAAAGCTATTGTTCAGATGAACAAAGCTATTGTTCAGATGAACAAAACTATTGTTCGATCCTTTTCTTCTTGTTCAGCTTGTTGTTTAGGTTTGCCACGTTTAAAAGTACTTCTTGCTTTAACTCTCCAAGATGAAAATATCTTCGACTTTCTGACTTTATTCTGGGAGGGTGATATCATGTAGTAAGAAAGTTGTCGCCACTGATGGCATTTATATATGTGATAATTACAACAAAGAATGCAAGTTTCCTTTGGTCAAGTAAGGTTGCATTTTTTTTTTTTCATTATTCATAATTTTTTTTTTTTTTGCTTTTGTTGTTTTTTTGCTTGCAACAATTGCCTTTTTATAAAGTGATGCATGTATTTTGTCAAATTATAGGTACAAAACACATATGAAAGTTAAGGATAAAATTGCTGAAAGCACTTTTGTTTTTGTTCAATGTTGATGCTGAGAAGTTACTTGAAAGTTGTTCAATAAATAAAGCCCAAACAGCAAGAATATCCCTATATAGATTCACATCCTTTGTGGGAAATATTTTATTTTCAAGTTGAGATTGAATAGCTATAATTTGAAAGAGGGTTTGGAAAATTTTAGTGTCATGAATGTTTTTGTGCCCAACAAGAAATTAAAATTACAATACAGATTGAAAAATCAGGAAAAGGTATTTTCAGATTTTGTTTTTCAGTGATTTGTTTGACATACATGTATTATAAGTAAATTGCTCATGGTTGCCTTTGCAGAAAAAGTATGTGAAAGATAATAAAAAATATGAGAAGAGGTAGCTGAACAAGTGGAGTTTCAAAGAGAAGTTATTTTGTGCAAGTATAATTTGTTCCTAATATTCTATTTTCTCAATCATACAAAACTCTAGAATTTAATTTTAATTTTTTTTAAACTAGGATTGCATTGAGGACTCACCAACTCCTTTGAAGATTCTGAGGAAGAAAATAATGTTGTTAATGCTATAAAAAATAGGAAGAGAAGAAACAAAATTGTTGATGATGATGACATTAGTGATGATGGGAGCAATTTATGCAAGAAGAATACTTTTTAATGTTCTCAGTTTTTTTGTTGTCTTGATATCTAATAACAGCTAGTTTAAGTTTTTTTCTTTGGTTTGTTATTGAAATATCTAGATTTATGGGTGTTGTTTTTCAGTAACTTTTGTGGATGAAAATACTAGATTGTGTGTTGTTTAAGAGTACTGTTATGTGGTGATGAAACATCTATCATTCCATCAAAAGATATTTATAAAGTGTGTGACTTTTGGAGATGATGCTATTGATAAGTCTTCCTTAATAGATATATAGATTTAAATTCAAAATCTCTTTGCTCTTTACACTTCAAAAATAAAAGAAAATAATTCTTTTTATAAACCGCTAATAGAATAAAAAAAGAAAAAAAAAAGAAAAGAAAATCAATTATATATTGGTTTTTTAATTAATTACATGTACATTTTTTAATTATATTTTACAAGAATTTGAATTCAAAATTTTCCAAATAGACAATAAAAAGTAATTAAGAATGGGTATTTATTAGTCATATACAGTTAGCCCTAATTAACCTTCTCCTATATTATGTGAAATATTCAAATAAATATATGGACAAAATTAAAGCCTAATTTAATAAATCTATAAAAATGGGCAATGAAATATGTCCCGTCAATATATTATTACAATTTCATATACTACAATTAGGAATTTAATGGGTAATATGCACAATATGTGACAATAAGTGTTATATGGTGTATATATGATATTATTTATTTATTTATTATCTATCATTAATAATTAAAATAGTTTTTCATTTATGATTCTCAAAGTAAAAGTAATAAAAATTTCAAATTGTATTTTGATATAGAGGAATCTAATTTTCTATATCTTTAATTGTTGGCTATATAATAATTATATCAGTTAAATACAAATCATTATATTCAATATAAATGTCCATAAGTTATGTTCTATATCATAATTAATTAAAAAAATAAATATAATATAATTATTTATATAAATTAGACTAAAAATATTTATTTTATTTTTCATTCAATAACTCCATTAATGAATAACTCATTTATTATATATGCCAAGTCAAAACCCCAAACAATACTTATATTCTAAGTGGAATAATGGGTGAAACAAATTAAGCAATTACAAATTAAAAAATATAATGAATATAAGAATCATTAATTAATTAGATTTTGGATATATAAAATATTTTTCTATCTTATTTTAATAATTTTTATTTTCATTTATTTTTACAATTTCATTTTAAAGAAAAAATCATATAGGACAAGTATATATATGCACCCATAAATCATTTTCTTTGCAAATCAATATTTAAGCCATGATTGCTATAGTTCAAATATTCAAGCCACAATTTTTTTTTTTTTTTTTTTTTTGCAAATCAGCCCTAATTCATTTACATAACCCTAAAAATTCCATAAAACAAAGTTATTTTTATCAAATCTGATGAATAAAAAAAATATAGTAGTAAAGACCCACCCGAATAGTTAAACTCGCAATGAGTTGAACAGGTGACTGGCATTTTGTTGGTTAACTGCTTTTTATCTGTTTTAATACTACACGAGTTTTGAGGATGAGCCAAACCATTTGAATGGCTTATTTACAAGTTTTGCAATTCAACTGGTTGGACCAGGCCGGGTTTCAAAATTAGGTAGGGCTTGAAAATAACCTACCGATCATGGAACACGTGATAACCAAATGTAACATATGCACTTTTACTAATTTTAAGGAATATTAATTACATCAGTTAATTGATTTGATTTTTGATTCACAAGTGGCTCTCTTTTTCACATTAGAATTTTAATTTTACATGCTTCTATGAAAATGTGTTTTATAAAATTGATTTATTTAGGATGAATTTAAAAAGGCATAATTTAGTTTCCTAGCTATACAAATAAACAGATGATTTAAGATATTAATGACGTTATTACTTCTCATTTGTCTATTCAGCTACTCAAAAGATGAATTTTCCTTCTTGCTAATTACATTTTGCAGTTTCTATACTCTAATTATTTTTATGTATATAAAGGCATTGCTAGATTATCATAGAATTAATAACATTTTTTTTTTCGCTTTGGTTGTGGTATAATACTCAAACTTGATTTAATTTCTGTGTCTTTGCAAGACTTTACTGGTTCAACAAATGTTCCATTGGAAACTTTAATGCTGCACCATGAATTTCTAGCTTTAGCTCGAGAGGAGAGAATTCAGAAAATAAAACTCGAGATATGTAGTGAGCCAACAATGTAAAGAGAAAGAAGAGGAATTTATGCGTTTGCAGAAACAGAAGTACCATTATGCTAGATTGAAGCAAAAAATTGCTTTGATTTAAAAGAAATACAAACATGATGTTCATAATTAGCTATGTTGACGCTGTAATTTATCAATCTTTTCAAACAGTCATTCAAATTCAATAATAGCCATAGGACCCATAGACTGATTCATCAAAATGGTATGTAATTTCTCTAATTTTTTAATTAATTTTCATAAGCAAAATACTTAATTGTTATTGAAAAATGAAGAGCTCCAAAGAGGAAATAATGATAAATTTAGTCCTAATGGTGAATTTATGATCACAACACACACACACATATATATATAAAAGATATTGCACTTCCTATTAATTGAATTGAAGAATGTTGATATACTTTGCATTGTTTCTGTTGGATTTGTTAATTGGATAATTTTTATATATTCATCTTTTTGGTAACATGGTATAATGACGGTTCTGTTGAATAATTGAGATAAATTTGCATTTCTTTTTCCCTTTTAATTAATGGATATTAGCTTTAAATTGTGTGAATTTTTCCTATATTTATATGGATTCTTTTGCGGTCTAATTGGTTGTCTAATACAAATCAGTCATTATCTTAGTTTTAGATGAATGCTAGCTTAATTAGTAATTGAAAAGTAGAAGCTCATATACTACATATTTTCAATGGGTCTGATCCATAATAGATATCCAATTCTGAAATATATGGAGATTTTTCCTTTAGATGTGTCTTTTATTTAGGATTGCTATTAGGCCAAAAACACAATATGTCATTTTGTCACTTTGATTAACT